>NC_092343.1:334281660-334593024 GCF_046630445.1 Rutidosis leptorrhynchoides | reverse complement strand
AAGTTTGCATCTTATACTTCAGCAATTAACGATATTACGGTAGGGATTTAGCATGACAAAGCACGTATATAGCATAAAAGTTTGAGTACTTGTGTCTAAATGTAAAACAGTTATAAAAGTTGCACATGTATTCTCAGCCCAAAAATATATAAAAAGGGAGCTATGAAAACTCACAATACTGTATTTCGTATTTCATGGTAATTACGCATATGATGGCACTGAACAAGTGCAGAGTTGTCCTCGGATTCACGAACCTATATCAAGTATATATATTAACACATATACTCGTAATCGAATAAGTTTATAAATTATTTCACTTGTTATATATTTCTGTATATATATACTTATATATATATTCTATATATAAGTATTTATTTGATAAAATGATATTAATAATGATAATGAATAATGAGTTGTATTGTTTTGTAACATCAATAATAATACTAGTAGTAAAATGATAATAATCATAATAATGTTTAATAATAATAATAATAGTAGAAATGAAAGTTCTTATAATAATTAAAATGTTATATGTTTACAATAGTAATGATATTTATAATTTTTGTAATATCCATAATAATAATCGTAGTAGTAGTAGTAATAAAAATACTTAGAAATGATAGCTTTAATAAAAATGTTAATTTTTATAATAATGATACTACTAATAATATTCTTAGTGATAATATTAGATACATCGATAGATTTAAAAATATGATACGTATTAATAACGATAATAATATGAAATAATAATAATGTTTATAATAATAATAACAATAATCATAATGATAATTATAGTTATGAAAATAATAATAAATGGTAATGAGAATAATAATCATATTAATGATAATGATAATTATAATATGAAGTTTAGTATTAGCATAATAAATAATAATAATAATAATAATAATAATAATAATAATAACTAATACTTATGTTAATAATTATATTAATAATAAATGAATGATAATAATAATAACAAAAATAATAATAATAATACTCTTAATAATAATAATCATAATATTAATATTAGAATTGAAAAACTACCTTAAAAAGGTTCCAAAAAAAAATTATGTCATGGCCGGGACTCGAACCCACGACCTCTCGCTCACCCGTAAATATCCCAAACCATTGCACTGTCCACTGCTTTTCTGTTTTAACCCACACCCGTTTTTAATTAAACCTTTTATTTCTGTTTCACTTCCTTCTTCTTCTTCAATACATCAACTCGGTCGACAGGGAAACTTCCCAACAACAATTAACAAGTTGAATTTTGAACTTAGACAAAATTAAAACGATTTACATAATAGTTATAAATTATTAAACGCGAAAAAAATAATAAGAACAACAACATAGCTACTGCTGCTGTTCGTGGTTCTTTAAAAAAATTTATTTTTACTTTTGATAACGTTTTAGCCCAAGATTATAACACGAAATAAGTTTCAAATCACTCGTATAATCTTTATCAATCATCTATTTGACCAGAAACATTAACACGATTTTGAATTTCTCCAAGAACAAAACTGTTGACTTTTAAAATCCAAGCTTTGACTTCGAAATTAAAGCTAGATAGAAAGAATTGAGACTTGATATTTTACAGATAGTTTAAGAAATTAATTCCTAACAAGACTGCAATTATAGATTTTGAATTTAAATATGAAATCAAGCTTTTCAAAAAAAATGAACATGAACAGAGATGCTTCGAGCTTTTTATTTATTTATTTTTTTTGTTTTTGATTTTCAATTACTTCAAATACACCCTATATATAACGATAATGATGATGTTATTTAGATGTGTAAAGCAAAAATTTTATCATTGTTTAGTGATAATGGATCGATGAGGATGCTCAGAAGAATAAAAATATAGCAGATAAAATAAAAAAACTAATCACGATGGAATAAAAAATTAAAAGCTGATCACTATTATATAAAAATTAAAAAGCAGATCTGATAACTATTTAATCTGATTCGTACATGATTTTTGACTTTTATTTTTTTAATTGATATTAATAATTAATATTAATAATAATAATACTATTAATAATAATAATAATTATAATAATAATAATACTTTTAATATTATTAAGAGTAATAAAAATACTAATAATAATATAATATAATTAATAATAAATATTAATCATAATAATTGTAATGATGAATATAATAATTAATATCAAGTTTAATAATGATATTAATAGTAACATGTTAATATCAATAACAATAATAATTTTAATAAAAATATTAAATTATCACTAATAATAATGATAACTATATAATGTTAATAATAATAATATTAGTAACAATAATAATAATAATACTAATAATAGTATTAGTAATGATAGTACTAATAATAATAATAATAATGTTAATGATATATATTATGTTAATGATATTACTAATAATCCTTCACTTTTAGTAAAAGTGATAATTCTAACAATATTAATGTTATTAATAATTATTAATAATAACATTAGTAATAGTTGTAATAATAATATTTGATAATGATGAGTGATATAAAAAAATGATATTAATAATAATATTAATATAACGAATTGAAGATAATGCATAATTATTTACGAAGGATTGTTCGTGAATCGTCGGAATTTGTTGAAGTTTTAGTTTAAATTTAATTGTAAATTTTCCGGGTTGTCACAGTATCCCCCTGTTAATAGAAATTTCGTCCCGAAATTTAGTTGTTGCCATCAATCGGCGTTGTTCGTACATAGACGAGGATATTTACGTTTTATTTGGTCTTCACGTTCCCAGGTATGTTCGGGGCCTTGCGTGAATTCCAACCGATAGAATATTGTTTTGTTTCAAGAGTTTAAATCATACGAACCATAATTTCTACAGGTTCTTCGATGAAGTGCATTTTATTATTAATGCAGAGGTTATCTAATGGATTAACAAGAGTGTCATTTAGGTTATCCTCAAAAGGGATGATGGTGCTATACGAGCATTTCAGTAAACTGAACACATGAAATGTGTTATGAATAGTATTGAGCTCATTTAAAACTTTGAGCGTTTATGCCACAATATCAGGGCAGACAAAACAGAGAGTAGTTCATGAAAATTATAGTCATGAAATTTGATAGAGATTATCATTGTTTACAACAAGAATATTGTAATGATGAATATAAGTTGAAAATATAAAGTTTTATCACAATTGAATAATATGGATAAAACGATTCGATTATAGGAAGAGTATAAGTGAAGCTATCACAAAAGAGTGAAATGAGGAAATTAAATGTTCGTCTTAACTTTTGACATAGCTAAAGTTGATTTCCGGAATTCAAGGGATTTAAAGATATCTTCATAATCTTTATAAGATTTGATTCTCCGGTAATTAAGGAATTTTGAGATTTCTTTGATTAAATGCAGTGAATTGCCTCGATTGCTGTGTTTAGAATTTTGTTATAAATTAGCTTCTTCCATTTCATTATATTCACCACTTCTATACTTTCTTTTCTCAATTCATATTTCCAAAAGTTTTGTTAATATGCTCAATCCCGTATTGATACTTGTTATTATATTGACCATATATGCTGTCATTCTTCTTTTTCTTTTACCACCAGGGGAATCTGTTTACTTCTACTATGCTCTTGGGGTTATAGTGTTTTTAATTCTCACGTGTCTTTATGTTGCTATACGCATTGATATACACGGTTTGTAATTTCCGTGTTGTTATCGGGCTTTGTATTTTCCCTTATATGTCAGAGCTCTTTGCCTTTTTATTCTCCTCTCGACTCTAAGTTAAGCGGGTAATGGTCCAGAATTTGTAGGTATGGAGTTTCGAATGGACCTACTGTTCTAAGCGTAATATCACGATTTGATTTGGTAAATTACCAGAATTACTGAGGATGGAACTATCAAGAATATATTTTCTTGATATGTTCAAAGATTAAGTAGAATGTAAGAGTCGTGTTACATGACAAATGATGATTATAAAATCTATGAATCATTGTCTTCCATTAAAAACTTAGCATGACTTACTGTAATATAATCACGTTGGCTTGCCGTCATTATATTATACTAACTCATGCTTCAATTTCCAACAGTTCTTCAAAATATTTATAATTTAAACTTGAATTTTACAGAATATAGAAACTAAAACAGTTTCCTTTAATATGTAATAAAGATATCGCAAAGAGATAATTAATTGCGGACAAGAATCGTTATGAAGATATCTTCAGAAATATAGAGGATATTTATAACGAAGGATACGATGATATCTTAGAATTTATAAGATCGAATGATAATGAGGAAAATTCTTCTGTAAGGATTTAGAATGCGTAAGGAGATTATATGTCTTCTGTAATTTCCATCAGAAATCGAATCATCTGGATTCCTTGAGTATATGTTTAGTTCTTGTGATTTGTCCACAGCCTCCTTCATAGTTTGCTCAATCCATTTTCCAGTTCCAAATCTGAGCTTATACCATTCTTTATCATCAAACTTTTGGCCATTGAGACCATCTATAATTTTGCTGTTTCCTCTGCATTTAATGCAGCCATATTTGAATTATCGATTATCAATCCGAGATGGTTTTAAGAAATTTTATTTTTAGATGATTAAACGCTTACTGTGATTGTCAAGATACAAAAGATGTTTTCAAGAATTCTGAATTTGTAATGTTTAAGCGTAAGATGTATCCATCAATGGATATAACGATTGACGAAGACATGTTGTAAATTTCAAAAGTAAGGAATGGTAAGTTCGGTGGTTTGATGTGATAATTCATCATAGAATACGAATGAATATAATTCATGAATGTAGTGATCTTTAGGAAGATAACACTTGCTAAAGCTTTACTTAAATTCCGATATGTCAAAATCAGAATATGTAATTGAATTTGTATGAAAATGGTTGTTCCTTAGTAAACGTATACATATATCATGTGAATGTAAGTAGTATAGGTAACAACTGCTGAATCAGAATGGAAGAATGTACAATGTAACATATTTATATGAGATATGAATATCTCTCGAGTTTTACCTACCCGTTAAAATATTTTCACAATTAACAGTTTGTACAAAAGAGAAGATATACGTTCATATATGTATTCTTCAGATATAATATAGATTTAATGAGTTAATATAATATTAAACTCATTTGATTTAAGGTTGAAACAAGAATAAATAATCTCCAAAACCTTAGAGATTTCAAAATTGTTGCGATATATTTCGCTAATGAAGTTATGATTCAGTAGTTCATCGTTCATTATTATAGATATACCTTGGTATATGATGTTGGTGTTCGTGGAATTCTTGTGAAATTCACAAGGCACGAATAATGTTTTCTAGAAAGTTTCGAGTACATCGAAAATGAAAGTATACAATCAATCATGTATTTGAGTAATACACTTGGTTTATTATGAACTGAAGTTTATTGTGCTGAAGCAGTGATTAATGACTGTTAAGTTATTAACGAAGGATGTACGTTATAGCGTATTAGTGATATGAATTAACTAAGTAGTATATACTAGTTAAGATTCACATGTAATAGCTTAGTACGAAAAGATTTATTATTATTTTAAAGCATATATATATATATATATATATATATATATATATATATATATATATATATATATATATATATATATATATATATATATATAAAGTATACATATATAATTCTTTAAGAAGAATGAGTCAATACATCTTAACTCATTATTACTAATATTCCTTGATATCTAAGGGCATATGATGTTGATGTTTGAGGTACAGATTGTGGTGTTGAGGCGTTGGATGCGGATGTTGTTGTTGGTGAAGCTGATGATGTTGGTGGTGATGCTGATGGTACTGGTGGTACTGGTTATGCTGCTGGTGCTGCTGCTGGTGTTCGTAGGTTCTGCACCATATTCTCCAGAGCCACTACTCGAGCGCGAAGCTCGTTGACTTCTTCTATTATACCGGGATGATTGGAGGTTCGGACAAGCGGATGAATAAGATCTAGAATTTTCGATATTATATATTCGTGACTGGATATCCTGGAAATGAGGGTGAAAATAGTGTTCCGAACGGGTTCGTCGGTAAGTGCTTCAGGTTCTTCACCAAGAGGTGAATTCGGTTGATGGAAGGGATTACCTTTTTCTTGTCTCCACTGATTTAGTTTACTACGAACACATCCCCAATTCATCCAAAATAGATGATGGCTGATTGGTTCGTTTGTTCCGGTTACGCTGCCATTGGAGCTCAAGGAATCAGTTGAGAAATCCATATTATGTGATTTGAATTAGGGTTTGATATGAGATTAGTGTTGAATACTGGATGATATATTCATCTCCTTGAATATGTATATGTAGCAAAAAGATTTCTGTAATTTACGGAGGAAATTTAGGAAAAGTGTTAGCCAAAGATTATTGGGATAGATACGATAAGATATAATAAGATATGATGTGTCTATACTCTAATAATGGCAGTATGACGTGTCTAGATGATAAGTATGTAATCTAATAATCTTTTGATTAAAGATTTTTAATTCGTAATGACCTATTCAGGTCCAGGGCTTGAGCTATAGGATCCTTTAAATCAGTAATCCAAACGCTTTCTATTCTATAGTTTCATATACGTCATCCGTCGGGAAAATTCAATGATCAAAACAACAAGAAAGCAAGGAAAGTAATGAATATGAATAGTGATGACATTATAATGTCTTTGAGATTCTCGATAACTCAATGACATTTTCTGGTTCGCAAACCGATGCATAAAGGCATAAGGCATATAGGTACGTGATATAACAGGGAGTTATATACGTTTTAGTATGAATAGTAACAAATATAGGAGTTTCAAAATTCATAGATAATATTTCATGTAATACATATGTAATACACAAACCATGATAGATGACTTAAGAATGTCAAGAATTTCAGAAATCTTGGTATCGCATTTAAATGCGATGGCGTAATTGGATAGTACTTAGAAAAGTGAGCAGAGTTCTTAGATTGGCTTGTCATTCTAAGATAAGTAAAGTTTCTAAAGTATAGTTTAGCATTTAACAGTTAAAGGCAACAAGTAAAGGCACTATGGTCAAGGAAAGTTGTAGTCCTACATTGCTAAGGTACCTAATTGAATAAGGCAGACTTAAAATGCAATCCTGGTTCTCTACAACAACACTGCTCTGATACCAATCTGTCACACCCCCAAATAGGGCCTGGGGTATTTGTGACTAATTACATCAAATCACAATTGTATAAACGAGAACGACTCTATATGAGACGTTATATTGAGTTTTGCAGCGGAAGATAAATAGATTACATTGTATTTAATAAACAACACATTAAATGTCTTTAACTGATATGATATGTACTGAAGACTCTAAGCATAGCAAGCAATCATCATCAAATTAGCAAATGCAAGTCCTTCAAATTATCCATGAATGACTCGTTGAAATGTTGCTTTCAATTAGCAAATACACAGCGAAAGCATTATGTAGAACCTGAGAATAAACATGCTAAATAGTGTCAATCAAAAGGTTGGTGAGTTCATAGGTTTATCACAAATAATGATTTCAATAATATTGTTAGATCACAAGATTTAATAAAGTTGATATAGAAATATCAATATATAATGTTGATTGATATAGAAATACCAATCTAAAAGTAATGCTGAGTTTGTAATATCGCGACTAAACAAAAGTTACCCCGTGACACTTGTTATTCGTGTAGTTGAATCATTATTATGTAGTCAAAGACCAACGGTCAACTGACTAGAGACGTCACTCTCAGTAGCGCTACTCACAATAACTAAGTTTGCATCTTATACTTCAGCAATTAACGATATTACGGTAGGGATTTAGCATGACAAAGCACGTATATAGCATAAAAGTTTGAGTACTTGTGTCTAAATGTAAAACAGTTATAAAAGTTGCGCATGTATTCTCAGCCCAAAAATATATAAAAAGGGAGCTATGAAAACTCACAATACTGTATTTCGTATTTCGTAGTAATTACACATATGATGGCACTGAACAAGTGCAGAGTTGTCCTCGAATTCACGAACCTATATCAAGTATATATATTAACACATATACTCGTAATCGAATAAGTTTATATATTATTTCACTTGTTATATATTTCTGTATATATATACTTATATATATATTCTATATATAAGTATTTATTTGATAAAATGATATTAATAATGATAATGAATAATGAGTTGTATTGTTTTGTAACATCAATAATAATACTAGTAGTAAAATGATAATAATCATAATAATGTTTAATAATAATAATAATAGTAGAAATGAAAGTTCTTATAATAATTAAAATGTTATATGTTTACAATAGTAATGATATTTATAATTTTTGTAATATCCATAATAATAATTGTAGTAGTAGTAATAAAAATACTTAGAAATGATAGTTTTAATAAAAATGTTAATTTTTATAATAATGATACTACTAATAATATTCTTAGTGATAATATTAGATACATCGATAGATTTAAAAATATGATACGTATTAATAACGATAATAATAATGAAATAATAATAATGCTTATAATAATAATAATAATCATAATGATAATTATAGTTATGAAAATAATAATAAATGGTAATGATAATAATAATCATATTAATGATAATGATAATTATAATATGAAGTTTAGTATTAGCATAATAAATAATAATAATAATAACTAATACTTATGTTAATAATTATATTAATAATAAATGAATGATAATAATAATAACAACAATAATAATAATAATCATAATATTAATATTAGAATTGAAAAACTACCTTAAAAAGGTTCCAAAAAAAATTATGTCATGGCCGGGACTCGAACCCACGACCTCTCGTTCACCCGTAAATATCCCAAACCATTGCACTGTCCACTGCTTTTCTGTTTTAACCCACACCCGTTTTTAATTAAACCTTTTATTTCTGTTTCACTTCCTTTTTCTTCTTCAATACATTAACTGGGTCGACAGGGAAACTTCCCAACAACAATTAACAAGTTGAATTTTGAACATAGACAAAATTAAAACGATTTACATAATAGTTATAAATTATTAAACGCGAAAAAAAAATAATAAGAATAACAACACAGCTACTGCTGCTGTTCGTGGTTCTTTAAAAAAAAATTATTTTTACTTTTGATAACGTTTTAGCCCAAGATTATAACACGAAATAAGTTTCAAATCACTCGTATAATCTTTATCAATCATCTATTTGACCAGAAACATTAACACGATTTCGAATTTCCCCAAGAACAAAACTGTTGACTTTTAAAATCCAAACTTTGACTTCGAAATTAAAGCTAGATAGAAAGAATTGAGACTTGATATTTTACAGATAGTTTAAGAAATTAATTCCTAACAAGACTGCAATTATAGATTTTGAATTTAAATATGAAATCAAGCTTTTCAAAAAAATGAACATGAACAGAGATGCTTCGATTTTTATTTATGTATCTTTTTTGTTTTTGATTTTTTCAATTACTACAAATACACCCTATATATAACGATAATGATGGTGTTATTTAGATGTGTAAAGCAGAAATTTTATCATTGTTTAGTGATAATGGATCGATGAGGATGCTCAGAAGAATAAAAATATAGCAGATAAAATAAAAAAACTAATCACGATGGAATAAAAAAATAAAAGCTGATCACTATTATATTAAAATTAAAAAGCGGATCTGATAACTATTTAATCTGATTCGTACATGATTTTTGACTTTTATTTTTTTTAATTGATATTAATAATTAATATTAATAATAATAATACTATTAATAATAATTATAATAATAATAATACTTTTAATATTATTAAGAGTAATAAAAATACTAATAATAATATAATAGAATTAATAATAAATATTAATCATAATAATTGTAATGATGAATATAATAATTAATATCAAGTTTAATAATGATATTAATAGTAACATGTTAATATCAATAACAATAATAATTTTAATAAAAATGTTAAATTATCACTAATAATAATGATAACTATATAATGTTAATAATAATAATATTAGTAAAAATAATAATAATACTACTAATAATAGTATTAGTAATGATAGTACTAATAATAATAATGTTAATGATATATATTATGTTAATGATATTACTAATAATCCTTCACTTTTAGTAAAAGTGATAATTCTAACAATATTAATGTTATTAATAATTATTAATAATAACATTAGTAATAGTTGTAATAATAATATTTGATAATGATGAGTGATATAAAAAAAATGATATTAATAATAATATTAATATAACGAATTGATGCTAATGCATAATTATTTACGAATGATTGTTCGTGAATTGTCGGAATTTTTTGAAATTTTAGTTTAAATTTAATTGGAAATTTTTCAGGTTGTCACATATGATATTTTGGATAATCTATAAAATGTCGGTCAAACCTTAAATTAGGGTGTAAATCTGCCAATTCTATATTTGAATATGAAATGAATTGATGTGGTAGATTTTGTCTATATTGGTCGTTAATCTCCTGTTGTTCTGCATTCTCAGGAGGAGCATTGTGAGCCTGAGATGCGGATGAAGATTCACCCTTTTCAGTCTGCAAAACACATTAAACACAATTTTTGTGTATCTAAATATGCATTAGTGTTAGCAAAATCATAAATCAAAACAATCATAATGACATGTTTAATCCATATTAAACTTTATACGCATTTTCACAATATTAACAATTTTACACTTTTACAAATAAACATATATGAAAATGTATACAATGTTCTTTAGCTTTTATCTCAAATAACATGTCAAAATAATCATTACTAGCAATTAAACAAGTTCCAAATGGCATTCATATCAATTAAATCGAGTTCATGCATTTTTGACTCAAAAAAGTCCACTTTAATACTTAAAAATCATGTTTAGGATCAAAGTTTTGATCATTTAGCAACCTAAACATGTTACACTACTCAATTTAGTATAAACTAACAATAAAATTCGGCCATAACCCGTTTATATCAAAAAGCCCCAATTTTGCTCAAGAACACAAACCCTAGATTACTCAAAATTTGAAGTTTAAGGCTTCTAATCATGTTAAATAGCATCAATCAAGGTTATACAAGAATAATACACAAACAATTTAAGCATAATTAAACTAGAAATCATCAAAATCAAATTAGGTATAAATTTATTCAAGAACACTAAAAATCCGAATTAAAGAGTGTTTAGATGTAGAAATTACCGATCTCCTTGAGTAACTTCTTGGTAGGATCCTTCTCAACATGATTTTAGCAAAAAATTTGATGTTTAACGGTGAAAAATTTCGAATTTGAGAGCGTTTTTGTGGGTTTTTTCGCAAAAAAATATGGGTGTAGTGTGTTGGGGACTGGTCTGTTCGACCAGTTAACCCCATCTGGATTTTGATATCTTCTCGAGTGCGGATTTGGGTCCCTTTCAAGTTCCGCGAGTGCATTTTTTTTAAATCTTTAATAATAAAATAATTAATTAAATTTAAAATTTTGTTTTCCTTTCTATTTAGGACGAGGTTGTTTCGGTACGTTTACCTAGTCCGTCCCTCGACAAAATTTTAAAATTTGTCATTTTAAAGCGTTTGTTTTAAAAGCAAATATTTTTAGGTTTTTTAAATGTTTTTGGCATACTTAAAATCAATAAGATTAAAAATAATGATAACAAAATTTCTCGTCCCGCCCTCGGGTAAAGCAATTTCGGTTCAACGACCTAGTCTTCAACTCACGACGAATTTTAAATATCAAAATTTTAATTTAATGAAATAAAGTAAATTTTTGTTTTTTAAATTCACACCAAATTTAAAATGCATAAAATTAAAAATTCATATTAATATCATTAATATTTTTATACATTAATTTTACAAACTTATTTTAAAAATATAATTTTTTTTAAAAAAATATTTAAAAACTTAAATATATTGATTTTACAGGTTTACAATAATAATTTAGTATTTATATATTAATTTTAAAAACAAGGTAAAAATATGATTAAAAATCTTTTTGGTCCTTTATCCCACTTTAATCAATCAAATATTATCAAAAATATACGCCCCTCTTTTGGGTAAAGTAATTTCGGCTATTTTACTTAGTTTTACTCCTGACGAATTTCTGAAATATTTTGGATTGATTGATTAAAGATATTTATACCTTAAGAATAAACGGTAAATTTCGCAGTGATGTAATAAATTTTTGTATGATATCAATAATTTCGATTTCGCATACCTAATTTTATTGATTACCAAATTAATACTTTATAGCGAACAATTCAACGTTTATTATCAAAAGGTTAAAAGCAATAAATAAAAATAAAAACTGTACATACTTACCTGTGAGAAAGAATTCTCAGAGACCTGCTTTAGTCGACTCATAGGAGAGTCGTGTGACTTGGTTTTCCATAGCTACGTGGGCATAACCTAGATTCTTCAATAACTTTTCTTCTAAACATATGAATGGTCCTTCTCTGCATAGAGTAACAAATTCGGTATTTGAATATGTTTGATTGTTCAAACATTTACCTTCGTGTGACCATTTTCCGCATTTATGACATCTTTCAAGGTGTCGTGCTCTTTTTTTTGTTGCGGATTTTGATTTTTCTTTACCAAAATGTATCTTATGATGATCTTTCCTAAGTTCTTTTTTCACTTCGTCCATTTTGCCTCTTATGAATGATACCAGTTCACTCGGTAAGATGTTATTATTACGTTTAGTAATCATAGCATGTAGTAGTAGACCATGGTTCAGATCAAAGGAATTATTCATCTCGTAAAACCTAAAAAAAATAAAAATTCAGAATGGAGGGAGAAGACTAGTTCTTTAGGGTCTGCTAGGGAAAGACCATGCGGATCCCATTCTTGAGAACTACACGAAAACAGAATATCTAACTCTAACAGAAATACATATTACCCTTAAAAGATTCGAACCTTCTCACACTTAGTTAGCTGTGGTGTCGAAATTGTGATTAACTTCATCTTCAACTTCCATTGGATTATCTATGCAATGTTTAACTCTGTGACCATTAACTTTAAATTCAATCCCATTTGAATTTATTAACTCTATTGTTCCATATGGAAAAACTCTTTTGACTATGAATGGTCCAGACCATCTTGATTTCAATTTTCCAGGAAATAGCTTGAATCGTGAATTGAAAAGAAGAACTCCGTCTCCTTCTTTAAATTCTTTTGAACTTCTGATTCTTTTATCATGCCATTTCTTCATTCTTTCCTTATAGATTAACGAATTTTCATATGCTTCATGTCTTAATTCTTCTAATTCGTTTAGCTGACTTAACCGTAGACGTCCGGCTTCATGTAAATCAAGATTACATGTCTTCAAAGCCCAAAATGCTTTGTGTTCAATTTCTACTGGAAGGTGACATGCTTTTCCGTAAACGAGTTTAAAAGGTGTGGTTCCAATTGGAGTTTTGTAGGCTATTCTAAAAGCCCATAGTGCATCCTCCAATTTTATGGACCATTCCTTCGGATTTGATCCTACAGTTTTCTCTAGAATACGTTTTAAAGCTCGGTTGGTATTTTCAACTTGTCCACTTGTTTGTGGATGATATGCGGTTGAGATTTTATGAGTTACTCCATATCTTTTGAGAACTTTCTCAAGTTAATTGTTACAAAAATGAGTACCCCGATCACTTATTAAAGCTTTCGGTGTTCCAAACCTTGCAAAAAGATGTTTTAAGAAGTTGACTACAACTCGTGCATCGTTAGTTGGGAGAGCTTGTGCTTCCGCCCATTTAGATACATAATCAATGGCAACGAGAATGTAGAGATTATTATGAGATTTTGAAAATGGACCCATAAAGTCAATACCCCAAACTTCAAATACTTCACATACTTGAATGACATTTTGTGGCATTTCATCACGTTGACTTATTTTTTTGGCCCTTTGACAAGCATCACAGGATTTGCAAAGAAGGTGTGCGTCTTTGAAAATTGTAGGCCAATAGAATCCAGCGTCGTAGACTTTTCTTGCTGTGAGCTGAGGCCCATAATGCCCTCCTGTTGGTCCGGTGTGACAATGGTTTAAGATTTGACTGCCTTCATCCCCGAATACACATCGACGTATTATTCCATCGGGACAACTTTTAAACAAATGTGGATCTTCCCAAAAATAGTGTTTTATATCACTAAAGAATTTCTTTCATTTTTGGTACGACAATCCTTTTTCAAGAAATCCACATACTAAATAGTTTGCATAGTCTGCAAACCATGGAATTTCATTATAATCTATCTTCAATAGATATTCATCATGAAAGTTATCTTGTATAGCCGATTCATTTAGAACTTCTAATTCGGGATTTTCAAGACGAGAAAGATGATCAGCGGCGAGATTTTCTGCTCCCTTTTTGTCTCGGATTTCAATATAGAACTCTTGTAAGAGTAAGATCTAACGGATTAATCGTGGTTTGGCATCTTGTTTTGAAAATAGGTATCTAAAAGCAGAATGGTCGGTATAGACCACCGTTTTAGCTAGAACTAGATATGAACCAAAATTTTTCAAAAGCAAAGACAATAGCAAGGAGTTATTTTTCAGTAGTTGTGTAATTCGTTTGTGCTCCTTGTAACATCTTACTAGCGTAATAAATAGGTTGAAATCGTTTTTCAATCCTTTGTCCTAAAACGGCTCCCATTGCAAAATCACTTGCATCGCACATAAGTTCAAATGGTAGATTCCAATTTGGAGTTATCATGATCAGCACATTAGTGAGTTTTTCTTTAAGAATATTAAAAGATTTGATGCATTCATCTGAAAAGATGAATGGAGCATCCTTTTCTAGGAGTTTATTCATAGGAGTGGCAATTTTAGAAAAATCTTTTATGAAACATCGGTAAAAACCGGCATGCCCTAGAAAACTCCTAACTCCTCTAACATTGGTGGGATGTGGAAGTTTAGCAATTACATCTACTTTAGCTCTATCCACTTCAATTCTTTCCTTTGAAATTTTGTGTCCAAGAACGATGCCTTCTTTAACCATGAAATGGCATTTCTCCCAATTAAGTACTAGATTTGATTTTTCGCATCTAATAAGCATTCGTTCAAGATTAACTAGACATGATTCAAATGTATCACCGAAGACTGAAAAGTCATCCATGAAAACTTCCATGCATTCTTCTATCATGTCGTAAAAAATCGCCATCATGCACCTTTGAAAGGTTGCAGGGGCGTTGCAAAGTTCAAATGGCATGCGTTTGTAAGCAAAAGTACCATAAGGGCACGTGAACGTGGTTTTCTCCTGATCCTCGGGTGCTATTGGAATTTGAAAATATCCGGAAAAACCGTCAAGAAAACAATAGTAATATTTCCTGCTAATTTTTCCAACATTTGATCAATGAAAGGTAAGGGAAAGTGATCTTTTCTGGTGGCGTCATTTAATTTTCTATAATCAATACAAACACGCCATCCTGTTACAGTCCTAGTAGGAATAAGCTCATTTTTTTCATTTGTGATGACAGTCATGCCACCCTTCTTAGGTACGCATTGAACCGGGCTTACCCATGGACAATCAGAAATTGGATAAATTAAACCTGCATCAAGCAGTTTAATAATTTCTTTTTTAACAACATATTGCATATTAGGATTTAGTCTTCGTTGGCGTTGCACATATGTTTTATGACCTTCTTCCATAAGAATTTTATGTGTGCAATACGAAGGACTTATGCCTTTAATGTCATGAATCTTCCATGCAATAGCTGGTTTATGAGCTTTCAGCACAGAAATGAGTTGAGATTTTTCATTTTCCGTAAGGGAAGACGATATTATTACAGGTAATTCAGATTCACCATGTAAATAAGCATATTCCAAATGGTTTGGAAGTGGCTTTAACTCTAATGTCGGTGGTTCTTCTATCGATGATTTATATAGATATTTGTCTTCTTCTTTTAACTTTTGAATTTCTTCTGGTGTTGGTTCATATTCATTAGCCATGAGTACGGCTAACATTTTAGCTTCATCAATTGGTTCAGTTCCTTCTCCTAAAGAACGTTCTCCTGTTCCTTGTAATTCTGAAAATTCTTCTAACAATTCTGCATGTGAATCTATAGTTTGAATATAATAACATGTATCATCTGCAGATTGCGGTTATTGCATGGCTCTATCCACAGAAAATGTAACACTCTCATCCTCTATACTTAGGGTCAGTTTCTTACCGAACGCGTCTATTATTGCTTTAGCCGTGTTTAAGAATGGTCTTCCTAATATGAGAGGAACTCGAGAATCTTCTTCCATGTCCAGAATAACAAAGTCTACTGGAAATACTAAAGTACCAACTTTAACTACCATGTTTTCCATTATCCCTCTAGGATATTTTACTGAACGATCGGCTAGTTGTATGCTTATTCGTGTTGATTTCAATTCTCCAAGGTCTAGTTTAGCGTATAATGAATACGGCATTAAATTTATACTAGCACCTAAATCTGCCAATGCTTCTATTGAACTAAGACTACCCAGAAAACATGGAATTGTGAAACTTCCTGGATCTGATAATTTTTCTGGTATCTTATTCAACAACACTGCAGAACAATTAGCATTCATTGTAACAGCCGAGAGTTCTTCCATTTTCTTTTTATTTGTGATTAGATCTTTCAAGAATTTAGCATATCTTGGCATTCCTGAAATCACATCAATGAAAGGAAGATTTATATTTATTTGTTTAAACATATCCAAGAATTTGGATTGCTTGGCTTCAAGTCTTTCTTTTCTCCTTTTACTTGGGTAAGGAAGCGGTGGTTGGTATGGTTCAACATAAGGTTTCGCCTTAACTGTGTTATCTTCATTAACCTTTTCAACTACCGGTTCTGTTTCCTTATCTTGCTCAGGCTGTGGTGTCTGTGTAGTGGGAATAGCTTCATCAGAAATTACAGGCATTTCAGGTGGTTTAAGTGTAATACCACTTCTCGTGGTAATGGCTTTAGCTGTTTCATTCCGGGGGTTAGCATTTGTATCACTAGGTAGACTTCCCAGTTTTCTTTCACCTATCAACCTTGCTAGGTTGCTTACTTCTTGTTCCAGATTTTGGATAGAAGCTTGTTGATTTCTAAATGCTTGAGCATTTTGTTCATTGGTTTGGTTCTGAGATGTGAAAAATTGAGTTTGAGATTCAACTAGCTTCGACATCATATCTTCTAAATTTGGCTTTTTATCATCGGTTTGTGGTGGTTTATTTTGAAAAATAGGTATTTGCTGATTGTAAGGATTGTTGGATACTTGTTGATTGCTAGGACCTTGTTGGTTGTTGTATGGAACATTTCGGTTATAATTCTGATTTTGATTGTAGATTGGTCTTGGCGGTTGATAATTATTTTGATAATTATTTCCAGGCCTTTGGTTCATGTATGAAACATTCTCTCTTTGTTCCATTGTTTGTTCAATACTGAGACAATCTTTTGTCAAATGTGGTCCTCCACACTGCTCACAACTAATTCGTATTGAGTGAATATCTTTAGTCATCTTTTCCATTCATCTTTCGACAACATCTATCTTTGCGGAAATGGAATCAAAGTCATGGCTAGAATCGGCTCTAGCTGCTTTAGATGATCTAACGATATCTTTTTCTTGATGCCACTCATGTGAGTGGGAAGCAGTGTTATCAATAATTTTGTAATCTTCAGTTGCGGTTTTCTTAATAATGGAACCACCAGCTGCTATATCGATGTCTTTTCGTGTAGTGATGTCACATCCTTGGTAGAATATTTGTACTATTTGATAAGTGTCTAAACCATGTTGCGGACATTCTCTTAAAAACTTTCCAAATCTTGTCCACGCCTCATATATAGTTTCATTTGGCTTTTGTGTGAACGTAACTATTTCTCCTTGAAGTCTCACGGCTTTAGATGCCGGAAAGAATTGTTTAAGAAATTTTTCAACTAAAACATCCCATGTATCAATCGCCCCTTCAGGCAACGATTCTAACCAATCTTTGGCTTCTCCCTTTAAAGTCCAGGGAAATAACATGAGATATATCTGTTCATCCTCCACTTCTCTAATTTTAAATAGAGTACAAATCCTATTAAAGGTACGCAGATGTTCGTTTGGATCTTCCTTCGGCGCACCGCTAAATTGGCATTGATTAGTTACCATGTGTAGGATTTGTCCTTTGATTTCATAATCTGGTGCATTAATGTCTGGTTGAGTAATTACATGACCTTGGCCAGTGCGTTTAGCCCTCATTCAGTCTTTCATACTTAGAGGTTCCAGATTCTCCATGATTGAATTTGTTGAATCTGAATCACTAGAGGATTCTGATTTAATGGTTTCTTCCTCGACAATCTCTGGATGAGTGATTTGTGGTTCAGGAGGAATGATTAGTGGTTCAGGATCTCTGAATTGTCCCTGAATATCCTCCGGATTCTCAATTGTGAGGTCGGGTTCAAAAAATGGATTATCGGAAATTTGAATTGGAGTACTTGGTCGACTAGATGACGATTCTAAAGAAAAATCAACGGCGACAATATTGGCTAGATATCTTGATTGAGTTACAGGTGGTGAACGTATGAAAGGTGGTGAACGTTTTGCTCGGTGCATTCACTGAATATCCTATTAGTTATAAAAATAAAAATTATATAAGTTATCAAATTAATAGACTTTTCTGATTTTGCCCACGTTTCGAATAGCCAATAGATGCAGCAGGTAGCCAGGACCCTTTAAATCGGAAGCCCACAACTCGCCACTAACAAATCCAACTATTACTACGAACCAGAAAATTTGGGATGTCTATTAATTTAACCACTTAAAATAATTTTTCGTTTTGAAATTTTAGAAAATTCTATGTCCTAAAAACTAGAGCGTCGAGAAATAAGAAAGAAAAAGAGCGCATCGGAAAACGGCGAAAAATAAGCGTCGAAAAATAATAAGAAAATAGCGCGTCGAAACTTAAAAAGTCTAAAAATTAAAAATTAAAAGTTGCGTCCAAAGGATCTAAAGCTTAAAAGGAATTCTATATCCAAAACGGCAATAACTTAATTAGGCACTAAAATCTATAAAACTAAAGCGATAAACAACGTCGTAAAATTCTAAAGCGTCAAAATCTTAATCTAAAGAAAAAGTACTTAACGGATTTTACGGAAAAACCTAAAAATCTAGAAATATAAAATAACTACGGCAAAATACTAATCTTAAAGCTAATTACGAACGATAAATATATAAATACGAATAAAAAGATACAAAATATAAAGATAAAACTTAAAGTTATAAAAATACAATTTTTATAAAAATATTATTTTTATATTACTTATTTTATAAAAGTATAAATTTTATATATAATAAAACTAATTGATACTTAAAAATACAAAATAAAATAAACTAAAACTAATTAATAAAATAATTAACCTTAATTAGGTTAATAATAATAATAATTAATTAAAAACCCTAATTAGCATTAATTACGTACTAGGTTTGCTGCCACAGTAGGCTCCACGAGTGCGGATGTCTGCTGCCTAATATCTCCGCGAGTGCGGAATTTAATAATATTGGGTTCGCTGGTTGGGCTTAAACAGTTCGGCCCAGTTCAGTTTTTTTTTTATATTTGATTTTTTTTTATAAAATATTTATATAAAACTTATAAATAAGAAAAATTTACTTAATAGTTTTTATAAAATATAATTTTTTTTTTATTTTTAACTAAACTTAAAAATATAGATATATATTTTTCTTTTTCTTGTTTTTATATTTTTGTATTTAAAACGTATTTTTACAAAAATAAATTAAAACTTAATAAAGAAAATCTTTTTTTATAGCGTTTCGCTTCGGTGTTTAAGAGTTCCCCGGCAGCGGCGCCAAAAATACTTGATGTTATGCAAGGTGTATACGAAATAGTTATATATTTATTATGAAATACTATTAAATACGATACAATTTTACACAAGTTATTTATTTATTTATAGAGTGGATATACCTAAACCTTGCTACAACACTATAGGCAGTGTACCTAATCGTACAGTAGTGTAGTTTTTAGTAAGTCCGGTTCGTTCAGTAGGGAGCTAGCCAAGTTTAATGCTATATTTTTAAAACTATATTTGTATATATATATATATATATACCGTTTAATGACCGGTTTGTCGATTTTATGTCTTAAGTCGCAGTTAAAACCTAATGTAAAATATTAAAAATAAATATAACTTAATTTAAAGCGTAAAGTAAATAACGTTAATAAAAGTGCATTAATTTAAAGTGCGATAATTAAAAAGTACGATAATTAAAAGTGCGATAAATAAATTGACGATAAATAAAATTGCGATAAGATATAAAATAAAGGAATTATACTTATTTAAACTTCCATAATCATGATGTTTGACGTGTTGATTTTAATTTATTACCATGGGTTAATTGTCTTTTGTCCTGGATTATTCGATATGTCTATCTGGTTTTTGTCCATAACAGTCCATCAGTCATAAATATAAAGTGCGAGTGTCCTCGTCAAATTATCCTTATACCCGAAGTCAAATATTCCAACTAATTGGGGACTTAAACTGTAACAAGGTCTTAATACTTTGTTTAATAGTTACACCAGGATATCGACTGCGTGTAACCCAAGGTTTTAATACTTTGTCAACAATTACGCCAAGTGTCCTTGTACATAATTCACCCCTATTTTAATGAGTCCATTGACTATTAATCCATTCCCGTGTTCGGTCAAATGAACGATTATTAGTACTTATAAATATCCCGCCCATCGTGTCCGATCGAGTGTATATGGTTATTTATAATTACGTCCAATTGTAAATCTTTATATTAAATTAACGAACTATCATTCAATTAAACAAATATAAAGCCCATTAATAGCCCATAGTCTAATTTCCACAAGTGTCGGTCTTTTGTCCAAACCCCAATTATGGTCCATAGCCCAATTACCCAATCTTAATATTTAGCCCAACATCACGATTACTTCGGCTTAAATAAGCATAATAATAACTTAGCTACGAGACATTAATTTAAAATGGTTGAACGTAACTTACAATGATTAATAATAGCGTAGCGTTACACGGACAGAATTTCGACTTGCACACTTACAACATTCGCTAACATAACCTTATTATTATTAATCTTAAATTAAAATTAAAATTATAAAATATATATATATATATATATATATATATATATATATATATATATATATATATATATATATATATATATATATATATATATATATATATATATATATATATATATATATATATATATATATATATATATCGTGAGAGAGATTGAAAAAGGAGTAAGGAATCGATCAGAATGCGTGGCCTTTTATAGGCCCACATTACACTGCAGAGCTCCGCGAGTACTGAGCTTTTATGCTTTACACCTTCGCGAGTGCGGAGGTCTGGAATCCAGCTCATAGATTAAATCCAAAACGTGGGCTGCGTATAATTATAATATATAATAATATATATAATTAATTATATATTATATTATATTCTTGTGCATAGTTGACTTGTGATTTTTGGTCCATTGCGTCGCACGCTGAAAGTTGTTTCATGTCTCGGTTCTGGATTTTCGAACGCCTTTTCGTACGATTTAATATCTTGTACTTTGTGTTTCACGGCTTGTACTCTTGTAATTTTTAGACGTTTCTCATCAATAATTTGAACCACTTGGATTGTACTTTGTACTTTTTAGCTTTTTGGTCATTTGCGTCTTCAATTCGTCGAATCTGTCTTTTGTCTTCACCTTTTATTATTTAAACGAATATAACTTGTAAATAGAACAATTACAACCAAAAGCTTGTCTTTCTTGAAAGATAATGCTATGAAATATGTGTTCGTTTTTAGCATTATCACCTCCATTTGATTTTTAAGTGCAGAGAGTGGGGCAGATGATGAATTTGTTTCACTACTGTTCCAGTCATGATGATGCATCGTCATGTTCTCGAGCAATTCTCATGCTTCGTCTGCGGTTTGGTTCATCAGATTCCCTTGAGCTGCTGCATCGATCGTCGTTCTATGATTTACCGTAAGACCATTATAGAAGGTCCAGATTTGGGCTGACCGTTCTAGCTGGTGATTAGGGCATTTCTTCAGCAGTGTAAAGAGATTCATCATAACTTTGTTTGAAGTTAATGATGTCATTCTTCAGTTTGGTTTGTTTAGAAGGAGAGAAATATTTGGTTAGGAATTTAGTAGCCATTTCCGTCCATGACGTGATGGAATCTTTTTCCAATCCTTCAAAACAAGTTTGAGCACGATGAGTGAGAGAATAGGGGAACAAGTATAGCCGGACTATATCTTGTCCAATCCCTAGCTGTTTGTAGGAGTTCGAAAGAGAAATGAATTTATCAAGGTGAGAATTAGGATCGTCATTCAGTAATCCATGAAACTGACAGCTATTCTGGATGAGCTGGATGATGTGATATTTTAACTTGAACGAGTGTCCTTGAATCTCTGGAAATCTGATTGGTCCTCCTCGACCTTCAATCGAGGGTTTGGTATTTTCTGCTAAAGTAACGTGTAACGCCATTTGATTTCTGATTCGTGCTTCCTTGCGTGCTTTAAAGATTATTGCGTCTGGATCAGGTACGAATAACAACGGCCCTGGTCTAGATAGGGTTTGGGTCATACACTGGGTATGCCTTTTTGTTTTTAATTTTTAGCAAATAAACTAAGATAATTTAAAGTAAGCTAAACTAGTCAAAGGTAATCTAATTCTAAGGTAATTTAATCTATTTTAATCTAAGGTAGTCTAAAGTAATCTAAGGTAATCTAAATTAATTGACTAACTATCCTACGGTTGAATATGTTTTTGGTTCTGGCTACTGATTCCCTGGTATTTCGGTAACAGAGCTCCGCATAAACTATTCAACAAACCAAGTGGCTAGGCCGACTACGGAGAGGCAGGATCCTTTTGGTCCCAATATAATTGGCGACTGTTCGGAAAATCCAACAACCAAGTCCGTGTATAATTGTCTTTCTTAGACACCACTAAATGCTTGTGAATAAGTTTGATAGAGAGCAGTATTGCCTGATACCAGTTCCCCGGTAGCGGCGCCAAAAACTAGTAGTTCTCCGTGATATGGCTGAAACGGACGGTTTTTATTTGCGCGGTGTCGTCGGGCCGCGGCTCGCCAGGATCAACCACTCGTGGGAGAGGGTACTGTTTGAAATTTATATTTAGCGGGGCTTAAATCTTACTACTCCTTATAAGTAAGGGAAGTATGACCTAAAGTCGTATTTTTGAGATATCAGTAGAATCGAACATATATTTAAGCCTAAGATAGTTAGGGAGTAGTAGTTATTTATTTTGGGATTTTCTAATTTATAAGATAGATAAAGTAAATGCGATAAAATTCGTAATTCAGATAAGGTTAAAGTGAGTGCATACTATGACTTCATCAGTTATTCTGCCGAGATTATGGAATGCTGGCTCATGAATAGGCAGAGGCCTTGTATTCATTACACTGGTCCTAAACGCCCCTGTCATAAGACATGTCACTGGGTACTGTGTTAGGCTTGAAGATTCTGAATAGACAGCAATGTCCCTTACCCTCGACGCCCGTGCAGTCTGACTACAGGCATACACGTTCAGACGGCTCATTCAATTGAGCGACTCGGTTGGGTGACGTATTAACATTCCAAAATGGTCTAAACTTTCTTAAGCAAAATAGAATACATGGTTTACCATATCCTAGAGACGTGATGTGTTTCAATGCTTTCGTTAATGATTGGTAAAAGATAGTTAGGCCCTTAAAAAGAGTTCAACCATAAAGAACACCATGGCCAAGTCAAACTGACTCCCATGAACACGTTTGGTTATCCTAACGGTCCAATCCTTTATGTGTCTAAACAAACAGTTCCTTAATTAACTAAGAATCCCTCAAGCGGGGTGCAATGCTTTAGACCGCGTTATGGTGCAGTGTACTAGTCAACACTAACCGGGTTTCATGGCATTACTTAGCAGAGGTACAACTTACAACAACCGCTGTGCTTCAGCATGCACGTACGAAGTTTATATGCTTGGTGACTACACTAGCATGGTCTAAGACCGACAATGTACTAAGGGTTTAGTCAGATGTTTCACTACGAAAGAGTCCTCAGTCAGAATCAAAGCTTGATAGACTTACTACAATCGGTGTGCCTCAGTCGATCTTACGTTGTATCCGATAAACTTCTCTTACCAAGGGGTGACACAGATAGTGTACTCTGAATCGGGGTTCGAGACTTTCCAATAACAGAGTCTATAACTACGTTCTATTAGTTGGAAAAGCGATTGAGTTTAAAGCATAATCGGAAAGTATTTTGACAGCATACACAAACCATAATATTATTTCGGCATTATAACTGCTTATATTATAGCATACATTAAAGATAACTACTCGCTAATCATGGCAACAATATCATAAATCATTATTTAAAGATAAGGGATAGAAGTACCAGTAGATTAAACGAGTTCTGAATACAAAAGTGACAACTTCAAGACTCCAGACCGCTCCTAATACAATCTTCAGCGTTCTTCTCCGGTTACTAGATTTCCCGCACGGAGTTAAAGGCCTTGAGAGTATGACTAATATTGTACAAGAGAGAGAAAGAAGTGAATTGAAGTGTGTGTTGGAATGAATGACAAAGACCCTTTAAATAAACAAGAAATTTGCCTGAAAACGGCTGGCATGCCGTTTGGCAGGCCGTATTTGGCAGGCCGTTTGCCAGGCAGGCCGTTTCTTGGGGCCATTTGCTAGGCCGTTTGGCAGGCCATTTCCCATACTGGCAGGCCGTATGGCAAGCCGTTTTTGGTGCTGGTCAGCCTTGATTCCCTGGATCGTAACTTGATTTCTTGTCTTTCACCGTTTTCGCTCTAGAATCTTTGTTTTAGCTCCGATTCTCTTGATTCTTTTTTCACCGCCTTCGTAATTACTTGTTCTTCAATTCTAACCAACGAAGTGGGTATTTTGCCAACAAAGTTCGAATCTTTCTTGTTTTTGGGCCTTAATACCGGGGTGAAAACGTGACTTTTTAGCCGATATCAATGACCTAACCGACAATGCATCACAAGAGGAAAAGATGACTTAGAGCATACCAACGAACATGGTATTTTTGGTGTGGTTTCAAGTATGTAAAGTGTGACGCCCCGTACAAAATCAACGTATACGGATCATCAACAACAGGATCATTACATGTTTACAATGTTATATGCTATTTAAAAACAAGTTTTGCATTCATGAAAAGACAACATTTTTACCAGCGTCAATTGTTTTACAAAAGATAACGTGCTTCTACGAATAGGAAGTATTAACATAAGTACGTGACACAAAGGTCATTACAAAGCCATTGTTCAAATGTAACATAAGTTGTGAATGCAAAATGAAAAGTTCCATGCTTGAGACATCTCTAAACAATGCAGCGGAAGTCTTAGCACAACGAGTCTGTAACGGCAAATCTATAACACCAAGACTATAATAGTAAGTCTAACAGCGGAAGCAACAACGTCTAAGCACCTGAGAAATACATGCTTAAAAAGTCAACACGAATGTTGGTGAGCTATAGTTTATTTGTAATCAGTAATGTAATGTAGACCACGAGATTTCGGTGCTTCAAATCAGCATTTCAAATCAGTATTTCAAATCAGTATGATAAAGTATATGCTTATCCGTGGGCACCCGGTAACTAACTTAACGTAATATTACCCCCTAAAAGTACACTTGGCGAGTGCGTATGTTTACGAAGTATTAAACACCCATTGAATGCTAGCGCGCTAGCCCTAGTGGGGATGTCAAACCCTATGGATCCATATCTAAGATTCGCATCTACCAGTTCATAAACCAATAGTTAAACGTTACCGAGCTAAGGGGAATCTTTGTGCCGTTATGTCACCCACACATATATAAAGTTTAAGTACTCGTGTCTAGTATGTAAAACATAAAAAGCGCATGTATTCTCAGTCTCAAAAATAGTAAAGTAGAAAGGGAGCTATAACTCACAGTGAATAAGCAGTAAAAGTCGATATGAAAAGTATGCAAGTAGTAAGTCGGTCCGAAAGGTCGTCAACCTAAGTCAAAGGTCACTAAGTCAATATATTGTCCCCAAAAGTTTAAAGTGAATAAATTAAGTCTTAAGTATCATCATCATCATTCGTAAAAGATAAAGTAAGTTTTCAACAAGAATAGAGATCGAAACAAAAGGCTGACTTCGAACAGCTGCTATAACCTCTATACAAACCGAAAATACTCGTGGTCAGTGGCCAAGGCTCCGTATGTGAGTCCTCTAACCGCTGTCCAATTTTCAGATCCTAACTCGATGTCGTTTGATCGTAGCGACGGTTCAAGCACGAGTAGGTCAGAATTTTCAGCACGTCGTTACAAAGGCGTAGTGATTTTCGAAAGGCTATAAATCCTAAACCGTATATCGGATTTAGGTGAGTCTTAAACGAAAAGTCATCTACTCAAAACGAACTATCTGAAAATCAACTTTCCAGAAGTCCCAGGTGTCTGATCAGACCCCGAAAAATAGTAAACAAGTGCTCCTTCAGTTACGCATCTATTAAGGGTGAGCATGGAGCGGTTTGGGGCATGTAGGTACGAAAATCACACCCATAGCCAAAATACTAGTGTCGTGCACTTTATCAAAGGTGAGGGACGATCCTTGTAAAAGAAAAGAAGTACTCCTTCTGTTGTACTCCTTCCGTTCCACATCTACTAGGGGTGAGCATGGGGCGGTTTGGGACAGGTAGGTACGAATATCACACCCATAGGCCATAACCAACATTGCGATTAATCAATAATTTTAATCGCTGGGTTTGGTTAAAACAGTTTGATTAATTATTTCGGTTAAATTGGTTAACCATTGGTTATAAAATGGTTAATTTGGTTAACGATACGAGAAGAAAAGAATCATGTATTTGTGCCTAATATATAAAAACGAACATTTAAATATATGATTAGTATATAGTCCATTATTTTATTGTTCATTAAGAGAATGTGATTAAGATAGTTTATAGGTGCTTTTCAAAAGAATTATCGGATAAGTCAAAGACCAAACACACATACAATACTATTATGTTAGTTTATTTAAGGATAACATACTCTTACACCAAACTCAACCAATTACAAACGAATCAAAATAAAAATAACAAAAATAGTTGTAATAATATATTAACCTCTAACACGTAATATAGAAGATATCTCGAAATCGGTAACTACTCTAATAAAGTGAAACTCGATAATAAAATTACATATTTAGGGTTGTACTTCAAGAAGGCATGGCGTAAATGAGTAATTTGATAATGTTGTGTTATACGGATTATTTATTTATAGCAAATTGAAAAGAATTTCACGACATATTGGGGACTACAATTGATTGTAGTTATCTTTTTCATATTTAAAAATTTGATGTAACACATAAGCCGATGAGCTTTATTTTATTTTGACACATTGACCCTCTTCTTAAAGAAAAAAAAATCATATGTAGAGTACGAAACGGTGCGGTTGTAGTTAAAATGTTGCATGTATCTTTCATTTTCATAACCAACCCACAAAGTGCGGTTAATTCAAATATGTTAACCATACCCACGGTTATACATTGGGCGCAGTTAATTTGGTTCGGTTTTATTGGTTAATACGGATGCGGTTCGATTAATGCGGGTTTTTGTTCAACCTATCTATTGTACATTATTCCTTTTTTGGATGTCTCAAGTTAATTGTCCACTTACATGTAAGATAAAAAGATATGTAAAAAGTAAGGGATAAGAAAGTTAACAGAAAAATATATGTATCAGATACTTTCTCTTAAACTGTGTATTTTTTATATAGGAACAATAGATTTAAAACGAAAGAGGGTATATGTTTGATTTCAGATAAAACCCGATGTACCAATGATATAATTTTCTTTTTTGTTTACTTTTTTGCCAAGGAATGAAACGAAAAGAAAAGAAAACTAAAAGAAGCAAAGGGTAAAAAAAAAAAAAAGAAAGGAGAAACATTACTAAAACTAGGTGCGGCCAACTGCGGCGGCTAGTATCGATTATCGATTATACGTCTCTATCAAACCAATAATTCACTTAAAATATCAATCAACATAATCTCCCCTTATTATATATTTTATCTGGTTCTAATTGCTATTCGCTAAACACCCAATTACTCTTCTAACCCACTTATCAGGTGTGTAATCGCGTACAATTCATGGTTAGTTTCCAGATTTTATTTATTTATTTATGTGCAGTATGTAAGAACATTTAAACATCTAATTCTGGGCTGTATCCCTTGATTCAGCTTACCTGTAACGATGTTACATGTTTAAAAACATATATACGATTCATATATAATCTTATTACATGTGGGTGACTGGGTGTGTTAAATTGTCGTTAAAGTTTGAATCTTTATTTAATTTTTTGGTTAGTTTTGTTGATTAGTGTAATTGTTGGTATTTAATTGATTTTGGGTTATTGAAATTTGATACTAATATGAATGTGTATGTATGTATAGATCTAATTGAAGCTAAGAAGAGTAATGGATCATAATCTTAATGTACAAGTAGCTAATGCAGACGATTCTTCCTTGATGGTGGATGAAGGCAATTTTGGGTATGTTTTTGCTTTTGTTTTCAGTCATGATGCTTTGAAGTACTAGACTGTTTATTGAATTATGATCACTTTCTAATTGAAGTGTTTGTACTATGTATGTCTGTTTTTGATTGGTTAATACAGTAGAACTTTAAGAATCAAAATCAAGTAATTGAAGTGTTTTTTTGTTGTTGTTGTTTATAGTTGCACACATTATAAGAGAAGATGCAAGATCAGGGCACCATGTTGTGATGAAATTTTTGGTTGTCGCCATTGCCATAACGAAGCCAAGGTGGAAAAGTTTAACGCTTTGATCATATACTTTTTTGTGTCTCAAATGCATATGTAAAGATTATGTATTTAATTAGTTGTTAATTGTCTATTTAATTCAATATATCAGAATTCTCTTGACATTGCTAACCCGCTTCATCGACATGATATTCCTCGGCATGAAATTAAAAAGGTGATCGATTCGTGCGTCTTATATATATTTTCTTTCATCTAACGTTTTCACGTGACAATTATGCTCCAGATTGAAATTTCATTGTTGGTTCCTTTTTCTAATTGATCGATAAATTTTATTTTTTCAGGTCATTTGTTCTCTTTGTGACACAGAGCAAGATGTGAGTCTTTAAGCTAAACTTTATATATTTGAAAAAAAAAATCATTAAGTTTGCATGGTTTAATGTTACTAACCTTTTTTTTTTCAGGTTCAACAAAATTGTATCAATTGTGGTGTGTGTATGGGAAATTATTTCTGCTACAAATGCAAATTCTTTGATGATGATGTAAGTTCCACAGTTTTATACTTTTTGTATTGCTGTTTATAGTTTTTGTTATGGGTTGCATCAACCCGTATACGTATTAGGGTTGTGATACAGTTTCTCCCTCATAATCTTATACGTTAAACTTATAGTTAAGAATTTTTTTTTTTTTTTTTTTTTTTTTTAACATTCTAAATTTATTTATTATTTATCAGGTTAAGAAGAATCAGTACCATTGTGAGGGATGTGGTATATGTAGAACCGGTGGCAAGGAAAATTTCTTTCATTGTGACAAATGTGGTAAATATCTAACCGAAAAATGATTATGTTATGTTTTTATAAATAATCATTAACCGAATGATAAACATAATTTTTGTATAAAAAGAAACTCAACTTTTGGGGATTCCCATTATAATTGTTGTAGGATGTTGCTATTCGAAAGCGATAAAAGACACACATGTATGTGTGGAAAGAGCAATGCACCATGATTGTCCTATTTGCTCCGAGGTAACATGACACGTACTTCATCGTATTCGCATTTCAAAACATAATTCTTGATTTTTTTTTATTTTTTTTTTAAAGTGTCTTGATTTTGAGAGTGAAATGTTTTGCAGTTCTTGTTTGATACATTGAAGGATCTCACTATCTTACGGTGTGGACATACAATGCATTTGGATTGCCTTAAAGAGATGGAACAAAATCTAAGGTAAAACTCAACTTAACCACGTTACCAAATTGTGACTATAATAGTCGTCCGAATTTAGAACTAAAAAAAATTATATAATTTATAACAAAAAAGAATCTCAAGATTCAAATGATGTCACAGGTATTCTTGCCCCGTTTGCTCGAAATCTATTTGTGATTTGTCGGATGTATGGGAAAAGCTTGATCATGAGGTGTGTTGATCATAGCCTTATCTTTTTTCCCATTTTTCTTGAAATTATATTATTCAGGGTTCTCCTTTTTAATCTGTTGTAAAAGTCGGGTGAGTTGGCTTGCGCGTTGGTTTGGGGACTAGTCCGTCCAGACTCGCCCAAAAACGCCTTAAAAGTCGGAGTCGGTCAAATTCGGTCAAAGTCAAAGTTAGGGAAAAAAAAAATCTTTATATAAAAATTAAATTTTGTGCCACATGTCTATGTTTGAAGTATTTATGTTTTATGTTTGGTATATATTCATGTCTAATATATATGTCAAATTTATATATTACTAAAAGTCAATGTTGGTCAACGCCTTACTTGTCCCCGATTCGTCCCTCCAAGGTCCCGACCGACTCGTCCCTGACTCGCGACTTTTACAATCTTGTCTTTTTATGAACTCTCTTAAAATTTGTTGTAACATGATAGGTTGAAGTAACTCCGATGCCTCGAACATATCAAAACAAAATGGTAAGTTTTCGTTTACAATTAGAAATATATGTTGCCTAATAAGTACCAAATTAGTTGCGCATATTACAAGAAACTGAAATGTGGTTTTGTATTTGTTAATGCATTAGGTTTGGATATTATGCAACGACTGTGAAACGATATCAAGTGTCCAGTTTCATATAGTCGGACACAAATGTTCGAAATGCAAGTCTTATAATACAAGACAAATAAGAGGAGGTCCTTCTACTTAATCTGTAGTGGCTGGTATTAATTGAAGAAAATCGAAGTATTTATGTTATATGGTAATTATATATAATTCTACTTAATCTAATGCTAATTTCGTAGTAAGTTCAACCAATATATAGAAGTAATGTATGATACTAAAACTTACTTTACCAATTGGAGTTTAAACCATTTGTTCGTCATTCAGTTGAACAATTTATACGTCAGTTTACTCGATTTTCATGTGGGCTTACTAGGTACGAGCTTTTTTAACAGTTAAAGTTCAATCAGTTTGAACAATTTGCTTTTTAAATTAGGATTCTTAAGCTGCTATTTATCAAATTATATTGTAAAATAGGGTGTTTGATTAGTTTATAGGGTTTTTGTTTTTTTTTACCTAATTGCATCATCCAAATGCAATAAGCCATTTTTGCCAAATATTTTCTAGAATTTTATAGCTTATATATAGTGATAAGCCCCTTTTTGTGAACTCAATGAGATGAAGCTTTTTGAGATGAGCTAAAAAACTTAAGCTCAACCTAATAAGCTAAGTCAAACACCTTCTTTGCATATGTAAATAGGTATTGATATTTTCAATATTAAATTTGATTAATCCATCACAAATGTGCATTATTAACTTGTACTGTACAAGTGTAAACTACACACTTAAGGTGGATTTATCAAATTTTATTGTGAAAATATTACCATCTTGTAAATACAAAGAAGGCATCAATTTAATAAGGTTAGTATGTTAGTAGTTTTCTCAGTATGTTATTTTTTTGTTAGTATATTTTTTCAAGTGTTGAGGCTATAATTGTATGATGATACGCATAACGAATCCGTATCAAATAACTCTTATTCTCATAAGAATTATATACTTAACAAGTAAAAACAAATTTTAGCATGCTAGAAAGGAGCATGCTAGACGGGAGCAGGCTAGAAAGGAGCAGGCTAGAAAGCATCTGTCTAGGATTTTTCGTCTAGGGAAATCCGTCTAGGATTTTCCACGGAAAATCCGTCTAGGAATTTCCGTCTAGGATTGGCCGACTACAATCAGGCCATAATCAAAGAAGAGATTCAATATCTCTCACTACATATACTAATTACTCAATCCAATTGAGTAGATTAGTCCATCCATTGTTTAACGCCCTCGGAATCCAAATTTCGAACGGGGTTTGCACAATTATTGGAGATTAAACAATAGATCAATCATATTTTCCCCAAATCAGCAATCAAAATAAGACTCGACGGTTTTATGTTTGATCATTGTACAAGATGAATTTACAAATGAAAATAACATAAACTTCCAAGACAAAGAGAAGGTACTAAGATCCGTGCAATATCAAAGTAAGCATTTATCTAGTCAATAGTACCACTTGCATTAAATCCAAGTTGTCCCAAATTTCAAATTTCAAAAATGATTTTGATTCACATTTCACATACCTTTAAATGGTATTCATGTTTTCAGTGGTCATATTGCAAAAAACAATGGGAATGGGAGAATTAGTATGTGCTGAAATTCAAAAGCCAAAAGCAAACTTTTTTGTAGTTTGACTTTTTTTGGTCATAGAACTTTAAAACAGGTGAGAAATTTGGGATTAATTCTACAAGTTCTATTTGTATTATGACATATGACTTCACTGCAAAAACGATCAGTTAAATGATCTTGCACATGTCATTAGATAACGTCGTTACTAAAGTACTCATAGAGTCATAGATAACCAATTACGTAAAGGCTTATACATGTAAACCGAACCAATAGAACATAAGTCGCGATCTAAAACTATCTCAATGAGCATGATTTACGGCATTATTCTCTTCAAAGTGGATGATGACTCTAGCTCCTGAAGAAAGTCTGTTTTATAGAAATAAAAATAAAATTTTAACCAACTTGAAGACTATAAATTGCTAAACTAAAGATTTAATAGTAATAAAAAATAAAACTTTAAAAACCTTAACTTTCTTCGATTTTGATCACGTTTTCTTTATCGTTGTTAGACGATTCAGTTTCATTGGATGGTTGTTTGGTAACAGTGATCCTGTTGCTACCGTTATTTGATGGACAAGGTGATACAATGCATGAATTATTAGAATGTTCAAAGAATCTCAACGACGTACTTCTTGAATTCTTTATCAACGAACCCTTGATTGATCTTGATATGCACTTTGTTCGGTTCAACACTGAATCACACTTATTGCTTCTACTAGTACTATAAGAAGAAGATCGTTTTAAACTACCAAAATCTTCTTTGTTGACCAATTTCGTATCCACTAAACTTCCACTAAAGTATTGTTTATCTTCCGACAAGCAATTTAGTGCCCCCGAAAAGTTTGAATCTAACGATCTAATTCTACAAGACGAAGTTCGACCAAAGTCATAATCTTGAGTCGAAAATGACCCACATGAGATCAATTTCAATAGCTTATTCGAAGCACTAAGCTTCGCGTTACTTAACTTTTGACGTTTTTCTTCTTCATTTTCACTTTTTGCATCTTCCCATTTTATAGAAGTCGTCAACTTGCTACCATCAGCATTCATCAGGGATTCTAATGTGTCGGTTTTGCCCAAAGATGAACATGACGAACGGGATTCGTTAGTTATTGATTCTACATCGACATTATCAACCAAAACACTTGTTGTACATGCTTCTCGAGTTTTTTTAACTTCTACATATTCTTCGGTTTGTGTTGAAGAATCAACAAGGGAATTAGTCTTGTAGATTGTGTATTTTGTCAAACTTTGACAAGCGTCTTTATCATCATCATTTAAGTTTTTAGTCTCTCTACAATCTCGAGTTATCGATGAATGTAATTCGGCTAATTGTTTCATGTTGTGCAAATTTATGTTTCTAGGAGGAGCAAGAAGACCTATAAACAATATGTCATGTATGAAGTTTTAGTGTTCTTAACATACAACAACAACAACAACAATACCCAATCCCACCAATGTGGGGTATGGGGGAGGTTGATCGTAGACAATCCTTCCTCTATCCTAGAATAAAGAGCGATCATTTCTCCACCCCGAGTGTAACACTCCCAAGAGTAGAGAAATTCCTTTCTCTCTATATTCGTCAGATAGAGAGATTGCTTCCAGGGACCTCCGGCCAGAAAGTAAAAAAAAAAAAAAAAAAAAAAAAAAACGATACAAACGAGACGCCATGAAAATGGTGAGATCAAATCTTCATGGGTTTTACATCATGCCTGGGGTTTAATTTAGGCTCTAAGTGGCGGTAAAGTCGCCAATAAATCGATGCTTGCCGTTGACTCACTTAGTAGAGCCATAAAATATAAATATATATATATATATATATATATATATATATATATATATATATATATATATATATATATATATATATATATATATATGGGAACGTACCTTAGACTGCCGTGCGAAGCTCAAGGGATGACGGGAAATGCTACACTACATACCAACATACCTGCATACGCATACATACATACGAGAACATATTGTTTTGTAATCCAAGTAGCTCAGAGCCTTTTAGAACATATTCATTCTCATGAACAGGAATAATTAAGTCATCTTCACCAAGATCATTCCATACAAAGGCATTCTTGTAGCTTCTGTACATCAATCAAATAATCAACAACATATTATTTTTTAGAAAAATTATTAGTTTTTTAGTTGATTAGTTTAGGTTGTTCAAATGGCAGAACTATAAGTTATTTTTTTAAGAATAAAATTTGACGGCAATTTTATGGGCGATTAAGGTAAATAAAGATTTCTTACCTATAAATATTGTAGATATAGATATTAATATTATAATTAAATTAATAATTGATATGCTTGATGTTACGCCATTGGGTGGTTTATTATCAAATTAAATTTTTATTTTTTTAATAATACTACTGTACAAGAATTATGATAATATGAACGTGAAGGAATGTAACCTCTTGCAAGACCATGAATACATTGAAGCCATGCCTCTTCCTCTCAAAGCATCAAACTTTTCAATCACATCTACAAAAATAAATCTTTTTATAAATAATACTCCGTAACATATATATAAACATATAAAGAACACAATGCTAGCTAAATTTAATTATCAACATTCTTTATATGCATGTCAACATACCTTTTAAGTATAAACCATCCGGTGAAACGGGCGAGACTTCGATAAAATGCGGGTGTTCGAGTTGTCGATTTCGATAAAGATAATAAACCACAGGCACTTTTCGACTCCGGTTTTGCTCCATATCCGGTTCAAGATAGCAAATGTTGTGTTGTAATAATATGTTAATATTTGTAAAAAGATGTATGTAAAAATATTGAATTGTCAAAAAAAGGTTGGTACTGAGTGAATCTTTTGGTTCAAAATGATATGATTTTGTCAACAAGAAAAAAAGCGCCAATGAGTTGTTAGGTTTATTTTGATTGAATAGACGAGTCAAAACATCAAATCAAGATGAAGTGTACAAGAAAGATAGAATGAATATACTGTGACGAATCATGAGTGAATTTCAAGCAAATTTATAGAGTTAAAATTATCATGACAAGTACTCCGTACTAAATGAGTAAATGTAACAAAAAATATGGATAAACTAAGATTTTTGTTTGGATTATTTGGGAACATAAATTATTTTTACTTAGATGTATGTTCTTAAACGGGATTATTTCATAAATCATTTTTGGGGTTATCACCAAAATGCCCAAATATTTTTTACCCCTTGCACCAGAGCCCAAAAAAAAAAAAAATTTGACAAAATGCCCTCGCAAGGCGCAAGGCACCTTGCGACCTTGCGACCTTGCGTGTTTGCGTCTTTTCTAAAAAAACTACGGTCAAATGACATTTTTCAACCTGTCACTCTACACTTTCATCCGATTCGCAAACACGCAAATAAAGTCACACAAGCGATTCGCAACAACGCAAGCACAAACGCAAACCCTCTTCAATTACTACTACCAGATTCTCCTCCTTCATCATCTCCACCACCACCTAACCCCTCTTGCTACCACCGTGACTTCTTATACTAGCCTACAAGGGTTTTCACGAAGTATTAGGGTTTTCACGCAAAAGAAATCGGGTTTTCACGAAGTAATCAAGCAAATAATCAAGGAATCAAATTTGCAACGATGGCAAGCACCCAGGTTAGTGATTACTTTGTTGTTTATGTGTGTGTTATCTGTTTATTTTATCTTCGATGCGAATTGTATAAATGTGCACACCAACTGCTCGATGAAATGTCTGTTCGAGGTGTATTTGTGTTTAACGAAGTACAACCGTTGTTTTATGACATGCAACTGTATTTTGGGTTATATGTTCGAGTGAAACATACATTAACTGCTCGTAGAATTAGGGAAATTGACCAGACGCAAGACCTAGTTTGCGTGCTTGCGTACGCAAAGCTACTGGACGCAAGGTTGTCTTTGCGTCCTTGCGTGTCCCAGAAGCTTGTCTTTGCGTCCTTGCGATGGTCAATTAAACGGACGCAAGTTTTATTTTGCGTTCTTGCGTCCTGTTACTTTCTGCTGATTTTATTGTTACTTATGCAGGGATTTGTGGAAGGAAAGTTAACGATGAAGAATAAGTTGAGCGTTATAGGGGATGTGAAGAAGGTCATGACTGAGAATCAAATTAAAAAGTTTAAAGAAACGTGTTTCGGTCCATGGTTAGATCTAGAATACTTTGGTAATGATCCCGGGCTTGTACATTGCATGCTCCAACGGAAGAGTGTGCGGCCGGATAGACTAGATAATGTTAAGTACCCCGATGAGCATGAGGATATATGGTTTCATTTCCAGAACAATTTTTCGATTAGATTTGGTCGCCGTGAATTTTGTCTTGTTACGGGTTTTTTGTTTAGTAGCCGGACGGACATGGCACATTACATCCCGAAGAATTATGACGTCCAGACCGCACCTATTAGACGACGTTTATTTAAGGGTTTTAAAGATTCTCAAAATGTTTTGATTAGTGATGTTGAAAAGATGCTTTTAAAATCTGATCACAGCCGTATTAGTGACGATGATGTGGTGCGATTAGCAATTATCTTGATTGTAGAGAGAGGTTTTATGGGTAAACAAGGGATCCATGTTGTGAATAAAAAGTTTTTATGGCTAGTCGAAGAGTTATCGCGTGTTAATCAGTACCCATGGGGGTCTCGTATTTGGGAGCCAACTTACGAAGCGGTTAGTGAAGGTTTTGTTATTCGTGAAAGCCAATTAGAGAGTGGAAAGGCGTACACTTTGGCGGGATTTATGTGGGCTTTCAAGGTAAATGGTTGAACATTTGTTATTTAATGTTAATATTTAAGATGTAACATAAATTAAATTAATTGTTTTTTTATTTGTAGATTTGGATTCTCGAGTCTTACCGTCGTACCATTAAAACGTTTGCAAAAAAGACTGACAAGAATGGAGTACCGAGGGCTCTTTTTTGGAAGCGTTCATCTGCCGAGTCATTTGGAATGTCTGAATACCTTAAACTCCTACATATTCAGGTTAGTTACATTTTTAAAATGTTAGCCTATCCTAAATTGTTGCATAGTTTATCTGTTATCTGTTAACAGACAGGTTCTGTTATGGGCGCAAGGTATCCCTTGCGTCCTTGCGTGTGTTTTTATGTAGACGCAAGGTATACCTTGCGTCCTTGCGTGTTTTTTTGTTCTTCAACGCAAGAGTTGTTTGCGTCCTTGCGTACGCGGTAAACTTTTATCTGTTTACATACAGGTTCTGGTATGGGCGCAAGATATAACTTGCGTCTTTGCGTGGGTTTTTAGGTAGACGCAAGGTCTACCTTGCGTCCTTGCGTGTGGTTTTGTTCTTCAACGCAAGAGTTGTTTGCGTCCTTGCGTACATGTAAACTGTTATCTGTTTACAGTCAGGTTCTGGTATGGGCGCAAGGTATCACTTGCGTCCATGCGTGTGTTTTAAGGTAGACGCAAGGTGGACCTTGCGTCCTTGCGTGTGTTTTTGTTCTGCAACGCAAGAGTTGTTTGCGTCCTTGCGTACACGGACGCAAGCTTTTCTTTGCGTCTTTGATTATTGGTTTCTGCTAATATTCTTATTTGATAATTATTTAATATGAATAATTAATTGTAGGATGAGTGTCCCAAGAAAAAGAGACCTTTTCGTGGTCTGCAGCCAACTGAAACAGAGCAGAGTTGTCAATGGTGGATTCAGAGTGACGTGTACTTTAGAGGAGGAAAGGTACCAGAAGATAAGATCGAGATTGAGGTCCAGGATGATGAAGTTGATACAGATGATCCAGTTGTTGATGGGTCTGAGCAGACACACCACAAGCATTCAACAGGAGATGTTCATACAGAGGGCCTTCACGATGTACACAATTTACATCGTATGTTAGAGTTGTTGACAAAGCGGGTGGACAAACAAGAGAAAGACTTAATTGATTGCAAAAAACTTGTTATGCAACACGAAGAACTTTTATCGCAACAACAACAACAATATCAGGTACATTGAATTGAATTGATTTATGTTGATTTATTTATTATTATTTTGGTATTAATTGAATTGATTTATTGATTTATTTATTACTTATGTTATTTATTGTGTTTAGGATGATGATATGTGTTTCAATCGATCTTTGTCTGATAATGAGACTGTAAGGCCGTCTCCAATGCACATTCGACGTGGAATCAGAGAAAGAAAGCCAACTGGTGTATTAAGGTCCCCATTCACAACACCTGGGTACAGAAAACCCATTGAGAAGGTACAGCCCAGCAAATTAAAATAGTTGTATGTTAAATTATTGCAATAAACAATGGCTATTTAAGGTTGTTTTCTGTTACTGTCACGGACGCAAGACATGCCTTGCGTCCTTGCGTGTCGCAAGAGTGTTCTTGCGTCTTATCTTCTAGGCACGCAAGGTTGTACTTGCGTCCTTGCGTGGGTTTGTCGCAAGGTTGAGTTTGCGTCCTTGCGTATGTTTGTTTACTTTGTTGTTTATGTATTTTACTCAGTTGTCAAAAGATGTGATTGAGAAAGTGGAAAGCATGAATGCTGTAAAGTTAGGGACTGAAGAAGATCAAGGTCAACAACAAATTAATGAGGATGTGGTACCCATGGACACAGATGCAGCAGCAGAGGTGAGTTTGGCTGGCGTAAACCATCATTTGCGTCCTTGCGTCCGTTATCTTTTAGGCGCAAGGTTGTGCTTGCGTCCTTGCGTGTGGTCTATTCCACACACACAAGATTATGTTTGCGTCCTTGCGTCTGTTTGAATTAATTTATATTAACCTTGTTTCCCATAATTATTGTAGGTTAGTGTTGATAAGCAGCCTGTTAAAGTGAGTAAGAGAAAAAGAAAGGAACAAGACTGGGCTACTGAGGAAGAAATTTGGGGGATGATTGACAGGTTTATAAATGATCAAGGAACTCTCCAACCACCGCCACCTAATGCCTGGAGAGATGGTAGAAAGCATGCAGGTCCAGCAAAAGATCCAAAGACAATGATTGAGAGCAAGCAAGAGACGCGTTGCATGTTCATCTTTCAAAATGAGCAATTCATTTTTATAAATCAAGACTTTTGGCTTCGATTACTGGCATTAGGGCATTCTGGTTATTTGGATAACTTGGTAAGTTTGTAAGTTTGTTATTTTGTTATTCTTTTGTTAATTTTATATAATTTTATACAATTTATAAATTTTACTAAGGTTACACTGTATATGTTAACTTGTTATATTTATAGCACATTGACGGCTGGGCTACATTTCTGTTGAGATATCGTCAGAGATTTTTCCCCCGAGCCAGTCAAGTTTATGCCACTCCTGAGTTTCCAGCTGAGGTGCTTAAGGCTAGTTCTAGATGGACTATTATGCCGCTGGGATTCATGAACATGTTTGAGAGGTTCAAAACTTATTTTGACAATACTCAGAAGGAGGTGGGCACACAGGAGGAATCTACAACAGATGGAGAGGGAATTATTGGCCAAAATCCTCTAGATTACATGTACTTAATTGGACTTGGAGACGGCAGTGTTGACCTATATCCATCTTGGGCTGACTGTGATCAGGTAAACACAAGAATTTTTACAGAAATTTTTGTTCTGGAGCAGACGCAAGGACATTCTTGCGAGCTTGCGTCTTTGTTACTGGACGCAAGTTCTCCCTTGCGTCCTTGCGTGTCAATGTCGCAAGGTCAACCTTGCGGCTTGCGTGTGTTTTGGAAACACAAGGTTTATCTTGCGTCCTTGCGTCCCGTTGTCGCAAGGTTCAACTTGCGTCCTTGCTTAAGTTTTGGGTTTTCGCAAGGTTTATCTTGCGTCCTTGCGTCCTTGTTCAACCTTGCGGCTTGCGTGTGTTTTGGAAACGCAAGGTTTATCTTGCGTCCTTGCGTCCCATTGTCGCAAGGTTAACCTTGCGTCCTTGCGTAAGTTTTGGGTTTTCGCAAGGTTTATCTTGCGTCCTTGCGTCCTTGTTTTGTTTTAACCTTTCTGCCTGTCTGTTACAGGTCTTGATCCCATTACATTTTTAGAAAGAAGAACATTTCCTGCTGCTTCAGTTGAAGTTAGAAGAAATGAAGGTTTTTGTGTACGAAAGTTTACCCGGACATGTCAGTGAAAAAAAACTTGACGAAGTTTTCAAGATTTTGGGTGACAACTTGCCAGTGTACTTGAAGGCGATTGACTATTTTAACAAGACGCAAGACTCCCAAATTGTTGGATACTATGAAAATAAAGAGAGTGTGGAGTTGATGATTGAACCTGGTCCCGTTGTGCCAATGCAGACTGGTGGTCATGGTGATTGTGGGGTTTGGGTGTGCATACATATGGAGAGGATTATTTATGGAAGGGAGGAGATTGACAACATTGGAGATGCTAAAAAGGCTGCAGAGCAGTATAGAAACAGAATGGCAAGAACGTTTTTTCGTGCACGTTTTGATACACAAGAACCGCCGCCACCAACTCCACCAGTAGAGATTCAGGTTGATTGATACATTGTAGCTAATAGATAGCAGGTCTTGTATGCAAATTTGGTGTAAATAGGTTGCTGGTAAATTCACTTTTGCAACAGTTGTATTTGACACCACACGCAAGGACGCAAGCTTATGCTTGCGTACGCAAGCTTAGATTTGCGTCCTTGCGTGTATATATTTTTCGTACGCAAGGAATGCTTTGCGTCCTTGCGTGTGTATACTTTCGTCATCATGCGTACGCAAGCGAAGCCTTGCGTACGCAAGCGAAGCCTTGCGTACGCAAGCAAAGCCTTGCGTACGCAAGCAAAAGCCTTGCGTAGGAAAGCAAAGACTTGCGTGTTTTGTAAAACAAATTACATTTATTACATAAAATAACACAGTAGGTACCTAGAATACAAGGGAAATACAACAATACATTACAACAAACGAAATCCAACAATAAGTTAAAAATAAAATTGACATTCCAAATGCGATAGTGTTACTAATTATCGCTCCCTAAATTGCACGTTGCATAAAACTGAGACTGATATGCCTTAAAAGCTTCAGCATCTGTGGCCTTCTCCTTACCCTTCTTCGATTTTGGGGCCGATGTTTTTACTACTCTTTTAGAAGTTGATTCACCTGTTCGGTCATAAGAAGCTGTGCACGTATCCCTACCGTGACCTGGTTCTTTGCAACGAGTGCAAGTTCTTACGATTTTTTCAGTATCTTCACCCTTCGACGGAATACGTTTTGTACTTTTAGGGCGTCCAGGGGCTCTTTTCTCCTTAATGGGAGGGTTTACAATTTGTAAAATGCCGGGCGACGGATACGACCATTCTGACCGATGGGGCAAAGGAAGGATGTGTTCAAAATACGTATTTATATAAGTTTGAGTTGTGAACCAGTGTGATACAAATTGAGTAACATCCTCCACGCCGAAAAGTCGTGCTGAGCAATAACATGACCGCAAGGTATCCCCGATAACTGCCACTGCCCACATGAACATACTTTATCGTCGAGATTAACCATTCCATTTTTTCTGCCATCTCGCACTTCTATTAGATTGTTTGTCGATGGAATTGCTTGCCATCTTCTAGATTTTCTCGTCCTCTTGCCTAGTTTACGTTCAGCATATGGGGTAACCGTTGAAGTAAGACTAACCGACTGGTTGCGATGTTTGAAATACCAATCTTGTACTGAAGCGCTAAAAAACTCAAACAACATGCAAACAGGTAGTTTTCGAGCATGTTTGGATAGTGCGTTAACAGACTCTACATTGTTGCTAGTAAGGTATGAATACCTAACATGTTCAGCTCTACTTCTGGACCATTTGTGGAAACCAACTTGTTCTAAATAATTGTAAGACGCTCTCAATCTTCTTCGAAATACACTAAGATGATCCTCAAAATCCGACCCACGGTAAGCTTTCACCATTTTCCAATAATGCCATTCAAAATATTTGAATTTGTTAGATTTAGTCTTGATGCTTCCAAACAAATGACGTGCGCAAAAACAGTGAAAGGCTTCAGGAAACACAGTTGAAACACCATGTGCTATTGAAGCAGCACGATCAGAAATAAAAGTAAGCTCTGAAATACGATCACTCATACCACAACTCATTAAATGATCTCTTAGGTTGCCTAAGAACCATGACCAAACCTCGTTTGTCTCGCCGCCACCAATTCCGTAGGCCAATGGCAGAATTCCATTATTGCCATCCATCGCAACGGCAACTAAATTTGTCCCCGAGTACCCTGCCTTCAAATGCGCACCATCGACGATGATTACCGGGCGACAATGTTGAACAAATGATCGAACCTACATAGATTTTAGCAGGTCAAAAGTGTTCAATTATAATAAGGTCAATTATAAGTTAAAAATGAGAGAGATTATCGATACTTACAACTACGCCAAGGGAATAGTAACACATCAAAAATCTATCTTCTTTGTCGGTGACCAAATTACTTACGCTTCCCGGGTTGTGGATCCTAATGTTATATAGGTAAAGGGGAAGCATTCGGAACGAGTCCTCAGCACTGCCACGAAGCATCTGTAATGTATGACATTTGGCCCTCCATGCTTGGTTGTAAGATATGCTGACACCGAACCGTTGTCCTATATCCGCACGTATATCATTTGCTTTGTATTCCCGGTTTGCAGACTTGAAAGAATCCACAAGCATACTACCCAACACCTTTTTGGTAGCATGTTTATTGTTTCCCATAATTAGTGTGCGTGAGCATGTGTGTACGTCATGCAATTTCTTTACCATAAAGTTTTCAGTGTTCCGTATTTTGTAAGCACTAATTTTCCAGTCACAATTTGGCAACACACAATTAGCGGTGTATCGAGATTTGTCCGTCTTTACAGGCTTAATTTGGAAGTTTTCTTCAAGACATTTTGTAAATAGAGTGTTTATGAACTCGGCCTTGTTCAAAAAAGTTTGACGAACTTTAATTAAATCTGATACCCTATACATGGTTGGTGTTTGTGTCGTAAATTCAGGCTCTTGCTCTTGCTGACTCAATAGAGGTGGCATATTCCAGAATAAATCTTGCTTTTCTTCTTCATATTGATCTTCTTCGTCTTCGTCTTCGTCTCCGTCTTTTTCTCCATCTGAATCACTAGATGCGACAACAGATATCTCAAACGGGTGGTCTCCTTCTTTAATTTTACATACGTTTTCAACACCATAGTTAAACATATCAAACTCTTCAGTGTTTGGAGGTGGCATTTCAGGCTCTCCCGCTTCTAAATTATGAAGGTTTGGTTCAGTGACTTGTGTTGAGTGTGTTTCTGGGTTTGGTTGTGGTTGGAGTGTTTCTGGGTTTCGTTGTGGTTGGTGTTTTTCGTAGTTTCGTTGTGGTACGTGTGTTTCTGGGTTTCGTTGTGGTAGATTCATTCGTACTTTCTCAACAACATAAATATCAATCGGAGCATTTACAATTGCATATTGTAAGAACTCTTGAAAGTCTTTATAATCATCCGTAATATCAAAAACATGGTTATTATAAATGTATCTCATTGAAACAGGTGAATTGGGTGGCATTTGTATTTTTTTAAGAACATTTTTTAATAATATTCTCTGATTCATTAGTTTTACAGGTGCAACAGGTAGTTTTAGCAGAATTCTAAAACAATCTTCGGGTAAATACTTGGGAATGTTGTTAATATACTCAAAAGAACCCCCACAACATATATGAACAACAAATTTATCTTCATTAACACAATTCATAAATATTTAGGTAGTGAAAAAATGCTTGAAAATGTACCTTGTGTAGCCAATAATCACTGAAATTCTTTTAGAATGAGTTGTTAGAAAATGATAAATTTCAAGTTCCCGGGACATTCTTTATATAGGATCGAAATTCTATCCATGAAAATCTAGAAAATCTAATGAAATCTTATCCTGAAAATCCTTTCCTGATAAGATAAAGGCGCAAGGACGCAAGGACGCAAGGAGGATTGCGTACTTGCGCCAGTGTGTACGCAAGGTACCTTGCGCGGGCGTTTAAACATGTCATTTAACCGTGATAAAAATTAAAAGAATACGCAAGGACGCAAGAAGGCAAGGTCGCAAGGTACCTTGCGCCTTGCGAGGGCATTTTGTCAAAAATTTTTTTTTTTTGGCTCTGGTGCAAGGGGTAAAAAATATTTGGGCATTTTGGTGATAACCCCTCATTTTTGACTTTTTTCTGGCCACAATAAGATACTCCTTCCGTGTATTATTTAGTAACGTTTGAATTTGAGACTTCTTATAAATGTATGAGAACTTTTATTACTAGGCTAGATGAATATTTTTATGAATCCAACTTTTAAGTTGAGATTCAAAGGACCAATCAGAGTGCGACATGTGACGCGACAATCACATGTAATTGAAAAAAAAAATTTATTTTTTTTTTCAGGGAAAAAAAATTTTCAACTTTTTTTCAATCACATGTGATTGGATTTGACATACAGTAAATCACATGTGATTTTGCATGCCAATCACATGTGATTGTAAAACTCAATCACATGTGATTCTGCATGTCAAATCCAATCACACATATGATTGAAAAAAAAAATTGAAAAAAAATTACAACTCGGCTAGGCTATCTTTTAAATTGTGATTTCTAAATCTGAAAAGAAAAATAAAAAATACAAGAGCAATAAATACGTCAATATTTTTGATAAATTATCACAAATATACGACGTTGTGTAGCTTAAAATTTATTGATACATATTTTGTGATGAATATATCATGTATTTATCATTCCTTACTATGCGCAAGCTTGTGATTTATGTGATTTTAGGTTAAATCTACCTATATTTAATGGTCATGTGGAAAACTTTGAATCGCTATTATTATTGATGACTTATTTATTATTTTATTTATTTATTTTGCAAAAATAACGAAGGCTTTTTTAACGATGACACTTTATTGAAAAATGAAAGCGCCTCAAAACCAAGAAATTACAACGGAATACAGACAAGCCTCACAACTAAAACCTAAAAACAAACAACTTAAAAGATATCTAAAATCGAGACACGCCGAACGCAACAAACAACTACACACCACACTACCACGAAACAAACGATAAACTATTCTTTCGAACCAATATAAAATAACAAGAAATTTTTTTTTCTAAATAGATTAAGTTTATGGTCGATCGGATTTTTTTTCCTATTTAGAATGAAACCATATATTTAATAAATCGATTAAATATTTACTACTATAATATCAACATATCATTTTGTAAAATTGTCAAGGAGTTAATTATGTTTAAAGGAAAAATAAAGTAGTTTTTTTTACTATTGGAAACGCACATATCCACACACACACACACACACACACACACACACACACACACACACACACACATATATATATATATATATATATATATATATATATATATATATATATATATATATATATATATATATATATATAATGTTCACCACATGACTTGAACTCACGACTTCATAATCAGAGGGACATCTCAATACCACCAAACCATTATGCTCTTGTAAAATAAAGTAGAATGAAAACATAAAATTTTGATTACTCTCTCTTATGCACCTTCGTATGTTGATAGCTTATATAGGCTATGTTTGGCGCCGAGTTTATTGAAACTTTTTGAAGCTTCCAGCTTTTAGCTTTATGAAAAAGTTCATATTTACTAAAAAGTTTTGTTTGCTTAGAGGAGCTTAAAACTTTTAGACATAGAGAAAAAGCTAAAACCTACTTGAAGTACCGTTTAGCTTTTAGCTTCTAGTTTTTTGCCATTTAACTCTTTATTTAACAGATTCATCTACTCTGCCAAACACTAAAATATATTTAAAATTTTAAAAGCTACCAGCTAACAGCTAAAAGCTAGCAGCTACAAGCTAAAAACTACCATCTATTAGCTAATTTTGCCAAACATACCCATAATCCTCTATTTCTGTAATGCATATATGCAGAGGCGAAACTAGAATTTATAGATAGGGGAGACTAATCACGAAAATTGAATATCAATATAAAATTTTCATATCAGATTGTAACTATTTTAAATAAAAATTCATCTGAGGAGGCTAGTATTTACAATTAGGATGCTGACAATTAATTCACAATTTTTAATACACTATAATTAGCCTATTTGAGGAGTTGATAGTGACAAAATATCCACATGCATCCCCTGTCTCCGCATATTTGGTTAGCTACCAAATGGGTATCTAGCTACTTCTTGTGGAAAAGTAGAAACGAAAAAGTGTTCCGGAATAATACTTGTCGATCGCATTGTTAATCATTAACATTCAATACTCAACTTTCGCTTGGATCTCAAAGCAATTTAAGAACGCGTCTTTGGAATAGCATCAATGGCTTATGAATCTCGGGCACTACATCTCGGATCCTCAAAATCGAATGGGTGTTGGCTGATTCGTAGTGCTCTCTTTGCTTTGCGTGTTTGTTGTTATTTGTTTATAGCCTAGCTTTCGTGTCCTCCATTTGTACTCTCATTGTATATTCCTCTTTTTTCTATATAGATGGATGCCAAAAAAAAAATATGAGTAATATGAGTAAAGTGGTGAGTATATGAAATCCTTTTTATTCAATATATATATATATATATATATATATATATATATATATATATATATATATATATATATATATATATATATATATATGTGTGTGTGTGTGTGTCTTTTTAACTCTTGTTTAACTTGTTTTGTGGATTGTGGATGCTTGGCCAATGTTAACATCGAAATTACAAGTAAAAGGAATAGTATTTTCACAATTAGCTAAAAAGGAACGTTGCGTTTTTAATTTAAGTTAAAAAGATGAACTTTTTTTAAAGAGAGCTTTTAAAGTTGTAATTAAAAAATTCAGACATGCTTTTATTGCTTCTACATTGAAAATAGTTAATCACTTTATGAAAATAACATTACTATTTGTAATGGTCGCAAGTGACGGTGTAACTTGCCTAGGTGGAGGAAAAGAAACGCCAAAAATTGAGGTGTCTGTGTGTCACTTGTGGTGTTTCTTAGGCGTTAGTTAGAAAGTGACGGAATAAGAAACTTGTGTCACTTGTTTTTTTATTAATTTAAAAATATTATTTTTATCTCAATCTAATACTTAACCCAATTATATTTTAACACATCATCACAATACTCCTATCCAATACCAAAAAGAAACACCACCACTACTCCACTCAAAAAAGAAACACATCCTAATCATCAAAAAAGTGCAAAAAGGCTAGAAACACGAGCAAGAAATGCATCTACCGTTACAAATGGTCTAACCACCATAATGTACTATTCATTTATGCTTTTTAGATATTATCACTTAAATGCCCATTTTGTCTTAATTTTTTTGCCACTGAACCCATATTTTTTTTATCAATGTATCCGCGCATAGTGCCATCTTACTCCTTGCTCCCTGGTGGAAGCAGGGATGCAAGGTGCGTCTTGCGACCTTGCTTCCACCTAGGAGCAAGGTACCTCTTGCGACCTTGCTTCCACCTGGGAGCAAGGAGCAAGGTGCCTCTTGCTCCTGCCTGCATACCATAATCAATGTTTTCTTTCGGACATTTCATCAAACACCTTACGTGCACCTTAGGTGCTTAATGGCATTCTCGAACCATGTGAAATGTCCCGTTCATATTTATTATAAACGTTTCATATTAATTGGTTTCTTTGCGAGGTTTTGACCTCTATATGAGACGTTTTTCAAAGACTGTATTCGTTTTTAAAACAAACCATAACCTTTATTTTATCGATAAAGGTTTAAAAAGCATTACGTAGAACATCAAATAATGATAATCTCAAATATATCAGTTTTACACTCGACCATTACATAATGGTTTACAATAATATTACACATCGATTTAAATTTCCGAATACAGTTTTTAAACAATATGTTACAAGCATGCTTGACTTCAATTCGTGTCCTTAATTTAGCACGCAACAGCGGAAGCTCTTAATAATCACCTGAGAATAAACATGCTTAAAACGTCAACAAAAATGTTGGTGAGTTATAGGTTTAACCTATATATCAAGTTATATTAATAGACCACAAGATTTCATTTTTCATAATACATACAGGAACACTCATCTGTATAAAAATCATTCATATGAAGAACACCTGGTAACCGACATTAACAAAATGCATATAGAATATCCCCAAATATATAGGAACACTCATCTGTATATAGAAATCGAAGTACTAAAGCTTCCATAACCTGGATGGGGTCTGTTAGGCCCAATAGATCTATCTTCAGGATTCGCGTCAATTAATGGCGTTCACTAATTCTTAGGTTACCAAGCAAAAGGGGTGATATTCAATAAGATAATTCAATTATAGAATGTGATTTTCAAGTACTTGTGTCTATTTTGTAAATCATTTATAAAAAACTGCATGTATTCTCATTCCAAAAATATTCGATAGTAAAAATGGGACTATAACTCACTTTCACAGATTTTTCCTTCGTCGGAAAATAATACTTGGCCACTGGTCGATTCACGAACCTATAACAAATATATACATACATATCAAAGTATGATTGAAATATATTCATAGCATTTTTTATTACGCGTTGATGATTTAAGTTTTTTAAATTAGCAGTCCAACGTTAGTAGTCCACAATTAGTAGTCCACAGTTAGTAGCACATAAAATAAATCAATATAATATCTCGAATCAATCCACGACCCAGTGTATACAAGTCTCAGACTCGATCACAACTCAAAGTATATATATTATTTTGGAATCAACCTCAACCCTGTATAGCTAGCTCGATCATTACCGCATATAGAGTGTCTATGGTTGTTCCAAATAATATATATAGATGACGTCGATATGATATGTCAAAACATTGTATACGTGTCTATGGTCTATCAAGATTACATAATATATGTTAGAATACATGTACAATACAATATAAGTTAGTTAAGCTATGGTTAGTATGGATTTGTTACAAAGTTTCACGTAGTTAAAACTAGTAATTTTTACCAATTTTGTTTTACCCATCATTTCTTCGTTTTAAATCCATTTTGAGTGAATCCAGTTGCTATGGTTTTGTATCGAACTTGACTTTATGAAACTAAACAAAAAAAGTGGTGATTTATAGTTGGAGTTACAGGTTACAAGTCATTTTTGTAAGAGATAGTCATTTCAATCGAAAGAACGACGTCTTGATGACCATTTTGAAAAACATACTTCCACTTTGAGTTTAACCATGATTTTTGGATACAGTTTCATGTTCATAAGAAAAATCATTTTTCCAGAAGAACAACTTTTAAATCAAAGTTTATCATAGTTTTTAATTAGCTAACCCAAAACAGCCCCCGGTTTTACTACGACGGCGTATGTCCGGTTTTACGGCGTTCTTCGTGTTTTCAGGTTTTAAATCATTAAGTTAGCATATAATATAGATATAGAACATCTGTTCAGTTGATTTTAAAAGTTAAGTTAGAAGGATTAACTTTGTTTGCGAACAAGTTTAGAATTAACTAAACTATGTTCTAGTGATTACAAGTTATAATCTTCGAATAAGATAGTTATATATATAGGAATCGAACAAGGTTATGAACACCATTACTACCTCAAGTATAGTAGGTAAACCTACTGGAAATGATGAAAAAATAACTTGAGCTTCAAAGGATCTTTGATGGCTTGGAAGTTCTTGAAGTAGAATCATGACACGAAAACAAGTTCAAGTAAGATTACTACTTGAATTAAGATATTTATAGTTATAGAAATCGAATCAAAGTTTGAATATGAATATTATCTTGTATTAGAAAGATAACCTACTGTAAATAATAAAGGTTTCTTGATATTAGATTGTAGTGACCCGAATTTTTCTATGATTATATATTAAATGAAAACTATATTTGCATGATTAAATGTTTCCAACATGTTAAGCAATCAAACTTGTTAAGACTTGATTATTTGAAATGAGTTTCATGTAGACAATTGACCACCCAAGTTGACCGGCGATTCACGAACGTTAAAACTTGTAAAAATTATATGATATATATATATATATATATATATATATATATATATATATATATATATATATATATATATATATATATATAGTTAACATGATATTATGATAAGAAAGTATCTCACTAGGTATATTAACAATGAGTTATATACATAAAATGTGGCTATTGAATTAAGAAAACTCGAAACGATATATATAACGATTATCGTTATAACAACGTCTTACTAAATACATATGTATCATATTAAGATATTAATACACTATGTTTAACATCATGAAATGATAATTACATATATCATTAAGCGTATTAACAATGAACTACACGAGTAAGATGAGACTACTAACTTAAGGATTTCGAAACAATATATATATGTAACGATTATCGTTGTAATAGTATTATATATATATATATATATATATATATATATGATATTAAGATATATTAATACACCATGTTAACATGTTAACATAACAATTTAACATCTCATTTAAGTGTAATAACAATGGATCAATTACATTTAACAAGATCGTTAACTTAAAGGTTCCGAAACAACACTTACATGTAACGACTAACGATGACTTAACGACTCAGTTAAAATGTATATACATATAGTATATTAATATGTATTAGTACACTTTTGAAAGATTTCATGATACATATCAAAGTACTTCTACTTAACAAAAATACTTACAATTGCATTCTCATTCATTTTCATCAACAATTCTACTCGTATGCACCCGTATTCGTACTCTTACAATACCCAGCTCCTAGACGTATATACTATTGGTATATACATATAATAATTCAGCTCTTAGAAGCCCTTGTGAGTCACCTAGCCATGTGGGAACCATCATTTGGCAACTAAAATGAAATATCTCACAAAATTACAAACTAATGTGACCTTAAATGGACATGCATGATCATGTTTTCAACATCACCATTATCACTTTCATTTTTCAACTTTCATGCATCAAATTAATCTCTCTCTTGTTCTCTCATATTGTTCTAAGTGTTCTTCATCATTTCCTTCATAATCTACATCAATCTAGCTCATAAATCCTAACCTATATCAACTTATAAAACAACTACTCAAGAACACTTTCATGTTTGCAAGTCTACTTCCAAGCTTTCTAATCCATTCCAAGTAATCATTTAAGCTCAAGAAAATCTTTCTTATTTACAGTAATATATCTTTCTAATACAAGGTAATACTCATATTCAAACTTTGATTCAATTTCTATAACTATAACTATCTTATTTCGAGTGAAAATCTTACTTGAACTTGTTTTCGTGTCATGATTCTACTTCAAGAACTTTCAAGCCATCCAAGAATCCTTTGAAGCTAGATCAATTTTTGTCACTTCCAGTAGGTTTACCTACTAAACTTGAGGTATTAATGATGTTCATAACATCATTCGATTCATATATATATAAACTATCTTATTCGAAGATTTGAACATGTAATCACTAGAACATAGTTTAGTTAATTCTAAACTTGTTTGCAAACAAAGTTAATCCTTCTAACTTGACTTTTAAAATCAACTAAACACATGTTCTATATCTATATGATATGCTAACTTAATGATTTAAACTCTGAAAACACAAAGAACACCGTAAAACCGGACATACGCCGTCGTAGTGAAACCGGGGGCTGTTTTGGGTTAGAAAAATAAAAACTATCTTAATATTTGAATTGGAAGTTTGTTTTCTGGAAAAATTATATTACATATGAACATGATACTATATCCAAAAATCATGGTTAAACACAAAGTGGAAGTATGTTTTTCAAAATGGTCATCAAGATGTCGTTCTTTCAATGGAAATGACTACCTCTTTAGTAAATGACTTGTAACCTGTATTTTCGACTATAAACTTATACTTTTTCTGTTTAGTTTCATAAATTACAGTTCATTATGAAACCATAGCAACTTGAATCACTCAAAACAGATTTAAAACGAAGAAATTATGGGTAAAACAAAATTGAAAAAATTTTACTTGTTGTAGCTACGAAAATTTTATAACAAATCTACACTAATCATATCCTAGCTAACTTATATTGTATTATACATGTATTCTAACATATATTATGTAATCTTTGGATACCATAGACACGTATATAATATTTTGACATATCACATCGACCCATCTATATATATTATTTGAAACAACCATAGACACTCTATATGCTGTAATGTTCGAGTTCGCTATACAGAGTTGAGGTTGATTCTAAAAATATATATACTTTAAGTTGTGATCTAGCCTGAGACGTGTATACACTGGGTCGTGAATTGATTCAAGATAATATATTAATTTATTTCTGTACATCTAACTGTGAAAAACTAGTTGTAGGTTACTAACGAGGACTGCTAACTTAACAAACTTAAATCATAAAAATGTAATAAAAAATGTTGTGAATATATTTCAATCATACTTTGATATATATGTACACATTTGTTATAGGTTCGTGAATCGACCAGTGGCCAAGTCTTATTTTCAACGAAGAAAAAAATCTTTGAAAGTGAGTTATAGTCCCATTTTTAAAATCTAATATTTTTGGGATGAGAATACATGCAGTTTTATAAATGTTTTACAAAATAGACACAAGTATGCGAAACTACATTCTATGGTTGGATTATTAAACCGAATATCGCTCTTCAAGTCTGGTAACCTAAGAATTAGGGAAATGGCCCCTAATTGACGCGAATTCTAAAGATAGATCTATTGGGCTCAACAAACCCCATTCAAAGCACCGGATGCTTTAGTACTTCGAATTTATCATGTCCGAAGGGAGTCCCGGAATGATAGGGGATATTCTATATGCATCTTGTTAAGGTCGATTACCAGGTGTTCACCATATGAATGATTTTTATCTCTATGCAGTTTGCAAAATACCTGATACGAGATGTGTATTTATGAGAAATGAAATCTTGTGGTCTATTATTACAATTTGATAAATATATAGGTTAAACCTATAACTCACCAACATTTTTATGTTGACGTTTTAAGCATGTTTATTCTCAGGTGATTGTTAAGAGCTTCCGCTGTTGCATACTATATTAAGGACATGATTTGGAGTCCATGCTTGTATAATATTGTTTAAAAACTGCATTCGAAGGCATATATTGATGTGTAATATTATTGTAAACCATTATGTAATGGTCTTGTGAAAATGCTATATTTTAGATTATCATTATTTTATAATCATCGTAATATTTTAAAAGTTATAGTTTGTTTTAAAATCGAATGCAGCCTTTGAAAAACGTCTCATATAGAGGTCAAAACCTCGCAACGAAATCAATTAATATGGAACGTTTATAATCAATATGAACGGGACATTTCAGTTGGTAGCCGAGCGTTGGTCTTAGAGAACCAGAAATTTGTATTAGTGTGTCTTACCGAATTTGTTAGGATGCATTGGTGAGTCTGGAGTTCGACCGTGTTTTCTTTAAAAACGATTGCTTAACATTTTGTTTTTGAAACTATATATTATTAACATGTAAATATTATGTGATATATTAATCTCTTAACGTGTTTGATATTGTGTGATAGATGCCTACCTCTAATACAAATCCCATCGACTCACCTAATAATAATGAAGAGTCGAATATATATTGGGAAGATTCACAAATTTCCGAAGAAGAACCGGAAGAAGAGGAACTGGAAGAAGAGGAACCGGAAGAAGAGGAACCCGAAGAAGAAGAGTTTCGAGGGAGGAAATATTAGAAACCACTAAAAAATAGATAAATAAAAGAAAATCCTCAACCAATGGACCAAAATTAATAATGGTCAATGGTGTTTCCGCCGAGGAAGCAAAATATTGGGAAGATTACCAATTTTCCGATGAATCGGATCCCGATGAGGATTCCGATGATGTTATAGAAATTACCCCAACACAATTTGAAAAGGCAAAAGAAAATAATAAGGGAAAAGACAAAAAAAATAGAAAAACCCGAGTCCAACCCCGATGACCTCTATGTTAACATGAAATGTCCCGATGAAAAATACCGTCAACACCCGTATTTCTTAAGTTTTAGCTATAACCCGGGAAAATCTAAGCCACCGGGTCCTTCTAGACCATTTTTGAAAAGAAAGGCTCATATTAGGGGAGCACCATATATCCCTAGAAAATTAGCGAAACAAACCAAGTCCGAAGAAGAAGAAACAAGTGAGTCGGAATAAAGAGTTGTAATCATGCGGTGTAATATATGTAATATAAGTGTGCTTGTACTTTCATGTTGTATGTAAAAATTGTTTGTATTATTTGATAATTATCTTTTACGAATGTAATTCTCGTCTGTTTTATAGTATAAAAACACAATGGACGTTAAGGATAGACAACAAAAAATTTTAGAAGACCTACCCGGGGACATGATTGATGAAATCTTGTCTAAAGTCGGTCAGAATTCGTCGGCACAATTATTTACGGCAAAATTAGTTTGTAGAACATTTGAAGAACGTTCCAAGCATGCCTTAGTTTATAAAAGGCTTTCATTTGAAAGATGGGGTATATCACATTGGGGACACCGTAAGTTACGCCGTGTTTTCTTTAAAGTGTTAAATGCGGAGAACCCAAATGCATTTTTACGCTCCGGGTTAAGAACCTATTTTGACTCAACATATCCAAACGTAGGACTTCGTGATTTAGAAAGAGCTTCTAACATGTAGCATAAAGAAGCATGTGATGCTTACGGGTTAGTGATGTTCGCTTTTCACCAAAGTGAGAAAAAGAACATCGGATTACAACTTTTAAATAAAACCTCCCCACAAGTGACAGATTCAGTAATTAGGGTGAGAAACAAGGTTTTTAGATTATTACGGGGCTGTTGGGCATTACGAAACCCTCGTCCCTTTGACGACGTTACAACGTGCTGTCTTGTCAACGGCCACAACGGTGATGTTCCACAAGACCAACGATGGGAAGTAGTCTTAGTAAAACCAGAATGCATGACTTGTTTCTGGACTTATGAATTACGTGTTTTTATTGCCTTTGCTGAACGACTTGCGTATTAATTAGGATTGTTGTCACAACTGTTTTGTATCAAAGTTATTGTGTGCTATATTTCATGCTATATGTATAATAGCGGTATTGTAAGTTTGTAAAATATTGTATAAAAGTTTGAACGCGAAATATTATTATAATCAGTTTTTTCATATAGAATTGTAGTAGTTGAATTGTATATTAGCTACTAAGTATGAACTTAACGAGTAGGTACTACCCGAATTAAAACTATAAAATGCTAATATGAAGAAAAAGCTTTTATAAATGAGTTCATATTATGCTACGAAATACTATTGACTACTCTTAATATTCTATATGATTAACTTAATTATTTGGGGCTATTTTTGAAGGAAAAGGCACCGACGACTCGTCAGAATTTGAATATGAGCGAGGAAGACTTCCGTGTTTTCCTTGCAGCAAACATAGCCGCAGTACAAGCTGCAATGCAAAACAACAACAATAACTCTGAATCTAGCAATGCATATAATGCCACAAGAAATCGTGTAGGATGCTCCTACAAAGAATTCATTGCCTGTAAACCTTTGGAATTCGATGGAACCGAGAGTCCAATCGGATTGAAACGGTGGACCGAAAAGGTTGAATCGGTGTTTGCCATAAGTAAGTGTACTGAAGAAGACAAAGTAAAGTACGCTACGCATACCTTCACAGGTACTGCGTTAACATGGTGGAATACCTATCTAGAGCAAGTGTGACAAGATGCAGCGTACGCACTACCGTGGTCAGCATTCAAACATCTGATGACTGAGCAGTATCGTCCTAGAAACGAGGTCAATAAGCTCAAAGTAGAGCTTAAGGGATTACAAACACAAGGATTCGATATTACCACATACGAACGATGATTCACGGAGTTGTGTTTATTGTGCCCAAGAGCGTTCGAAGATGAAGAGGAGAAAATCGACGCATTTGTAAAAGGGTTACCGGAAAGGATCCAAGAAGATATAAATTCACACGAGCCCGCCTCCATACAAAAGGCGAGTCGAATGGCTCATAAACTCATAAATCAGATTGAGGTAAGAATTAAAGAGCAGGCGGCCGAAGAAGCCAACACGAAACAAATCAAGAGAAAGTGGGAAGAAACCAGTGACAAGGGTCACAATTTTAACAATCAACACAGCAATCACAACTTCAATCGCACCAAATTTCGCAACAACAACCGCAACAACAACCATCCCAACAACAATAACCATTACAACCACCGTCCCAACAATAATAACAATCGCAACAACAACCATTTCAATAACAACAAACAACAGAAACAACCATGCTTCAGGTGTGCAGAGTATCATCCGATTGTGTTCTGAACAACATTTTGCACCAAGATTAAGAGAAGTGGTCATGGCGCGGAAAAATGTGAGGTTTACGGATGAAAGAACAACAAATATAAAGAAACAAATAATGTCGGAACAAATAATGCCGACGTAGTTTGTTATAAATGTGGAAAACCGGGCCACATTATTAGAAATTGCCCAAACCAAGGGAATACTAATGGGTAAGGCCGCGAAAGAGTTTTCAATATTAATGCGGCAGAAGCGCAGGAAGACCCGGAGCTTGTTACGGGTACGTTTCTTATTGACAATACATCTGCTTATGTTTTATTTGATTCGGGTGCGGATAGAAGCTATATGAGTAGAGATTTTTGTGCTAAATTAAGTTGTTCACTGACGCCTTTGGATAATAAATTTTTACTCGAAATAGCAAACGGTAAATTAATTACAGCAGATAATATATGTCGGAATCGAGAAATTAAGCTGGTTAGTGAAACATTTAAGATTGATTTGATACCAGTAGAGTTAGGAAGTTTTGATGTGATAATTGGCATGGACTGGTTGAAAAAGGAGAGAGAAGAGATCGTATGTTACAAAAATGCAATTCGCATTGTACGGGAAAAAGGAAAACCCTTAATGGTGTACGGAGAAAAGAGCAATGCTAAGCTAAATCTTATTAGGAATTTGAAGGCGCAAAAGCTAATAAGAAAAGGTTGCTATACTGTTTTAGCACATGTCGAGAAAGTACAAACCGAAAAAAGAACATCAATGATGTTCCCGTCGCAAAAGAATTTCCCGATGTATTTCCGAAAGAATTACCGGGACTTCCTCCACATCGATCCGTTGAATTTCAAATAGATCTTGTACCAGGAGCTGCACCAATAGCTCGTGCTCCATACAGAATTGCACCCAGCGAAATGAAGGAACTCCAAAGCTAATTACAAGAACTTTTAGAGCGTGGTTTCATTCGACCAAGCACATCACCATGGGGAGCTCCTGTTTTGTTTGTCAAAAAGAAGGACGGTACATTCAGGTTGTGTATCGACTACCGAGAGTTGAACAAACTTACCATCAAGAACCGTTATCCACTATCGAGAATCGACGACTTATTTGATTAACTACAAGGCTCGTCGGTTTATTCGAAGATCGATTTATGTTATGGATATCATCAAATGCGGGTGAAGGAGGATGATATTCCGAAAACAACTTTTAGGACGCGTTACAGTCATTACGAGTTTATGGTTATGCCATTTGGTTTAACTAACGTACCAGCTGTGTTCATGGACCTTATGAATCGAGTGTGTGGACCATATTGATAATGCTAAAAACGAACATATATTTCATAGCATTATTCCTCAAGAAAGACAAGCTTTTAGTTGCAATTGTTCTATTTACAAGTGATATTCGTTTAAATAATAAAAGGTGAAGACAAAAGACAGATTCGACGAATTGAAGACGCAAACGACCAAAAAGCTCAAAAGAACAAAAGACAATCAAAAAGGTTCCAATTATTGATAAGAAACGTCTCGAAATTACAAGAGTACAAGATTCAAAACGCAAAGTACAAAATATAAAATTGTACGCGAGGACGTTCGAAAATCCGGAACCGGGACCAGAGTCAACTCTTAACGCTCGACGCAACGGACTAAAAATTACAAGTTAACTATGTATATAAATATAATATAATATATAATTAATTATATTAATTATATATATATTATATATATATATTAAAAACCGTCGGCAGAGAAAACTCCAAGGACTGAGCTGTAAATACTATCTCCGCGACTCGCGGAGTTTGAAGAGCATTTTGCCGCGAGTCGCGGAGCCCCAAAATTCGACTCTGGCTATAAAGCAACCCGAATTCTGATCAAAATTCATCATCTTTTTCTTCCTCTTCATACGTAAAATTTATATTTATATTTATAATTTATATTTTAATTTTAATTATAATTCTAATAATAAGGGTATGTTAGCGAATGTTGTAAGGGTGTAAGTCGAAATTCTGTCCGTGTAACGCTACGCTATTTTTAATCATTGTAAGTTATGTTCAACCTTTTTACATTAATGTCTCGTAGCTAAGTTATTATTATGCTTATTTAAAACGAAGTAATCATGATGTTGGGCTAATTACTAAAATTGGGTAATTGGGCTTTGTACCATAATTGGGGTTTGGACAAAAGAACGACACTTGTGGAAATTAGACTATGGGCTATTAATGGGCTTTATATTTGTTTAACTAAATGAAAGTTTGTTAATGTTAATGTAAAGATTTACAATTGGGCGTCCCTATAAATTACCATATACACTCAATCGGACACGATGGGCGGGGTATTTATATGTATGAATAATCGTTCATTTAACCGGACACGGGAATGAATTAATAGCCACTAGAATAATTAAAACAGGGGTGAAATTACATTCAAGGGTAATTGGTGTAATTGTTAACAAAGTAGTAAAACCTTGGTTTACACGCAGTCGATAACCTGGTGTATTCATTAAACAAAGTATTAAAACCTTGTTACAATTCGAATCCCCAATTAGTTGGAATATTTAACTTCGGGTATAATAATAATTTGACAAGGACACTTGCAATTTATATTTATGACTGATGGACTGTTATGGACAAAAACCAGACGGACATATTGAATAATCCAGGACAAAGGACAATTAACCCATGGGCATAAAACTAAAATCAACACGTCAAACATCATGATTACGGAAGTTTAAATAAGCATAATTCTTTTATTTCATATTTAATTTCCTTTATTTTATATTTAATTGCACTTCTAATTATCGCACTTTTATTTATTGTTATTTAATCGCACTTTTAATTATCGTACTTTTTAATTATCGCAATTTTATTTTATCGCACTTTTATTATTCGCAATTTCATTATCGTTATTTACTTTACGCTTTAATTTAAGTCTTGTATTTATTTTATATTTTACATTAGGTTTTAACTGCGACTAAAATCTTAAAATCGACAAACCGGTCATTAAACGGTAAAAACCCCCCTTTATAATAATAATATTACTTATACATATATATTTGTATTTTTATAAAAGTAAACTAATATAGCGTTGAGCTTTGTTTAAAGATTTCCCTGTGGAACGAACCGGACTTACTAAAAACTACACTACTGTACGATTAGGTACACTGCCTATAAGTGTTGTAGCAAGGTTTAAGTATATCCATTCTATAAATAAATAAATATCTTGTGTAAAATTGTATCGTATTTAATAGTGTTTTCTGCTAAAATTTAATAGTATTTTATACCCCTCTGCTTTGACATCAAGTATTTTTGGCGCCGCTGCCGGGGAACATTCTTAAAAGCCGGAAGCGCAACGCTAATAATAAAAAAAAATAAAAAATTTTTGGTTTACTTTTATTAAAATTCGCTTTTGTAAAAATACGTTTTAATTATTCAAAAATATAAAAAAAAGAAAAAACAAAAATATAAGCATTTTTAAGATTTTGTTAAATATTTAAGTTTTATAAGTTTCTTTATTTCTATTTTAGTTTATAAAAATATAAGTTTTATTTTAAAATCTTTTATTTATTTAAAAAACAGAAAACATAAAATAAAAAAAAAAAAAAAACAAAGAAAAACGCGTAAAAATTGAAAACTGTCAACAGAATTTCTGAACCCCGCGACTCGCGGGGTTTTCCTCATTAATCACCGCAACTCGCGGAGCCACTCTGACACGCGAACAGAAGCCCTAAAACTGCATTAATTACGGGTTATTAATTATTATTATTATTATTTAACCTAATTATTATTATTATTATTATTAGTTTTAGTTTTATTTTTACTTTTTACTTTTTATTTATATATTTTAGTTAAATTAGTTTTATTAAATTATAAAATTAATAGTTTTATAAAATAAATAATATAAAAATAATATTTTTATAAAAATTGTACTTTTTACAACTTTTTATATATTTTTATATTTTGTCCCTTTTTAATCGTTGTAGCGTAAAATTTGTATTTTTTAGCTCATATTTAATTTTAAACTTAGTTTTTGCTATAGTTATTTTTACTCCTAGATTTTTAGGCTTTGCCGTAGAATTCCTTAAGTGCTTTTTCTTTAGACTAAGATTTAGGTGCTTTAGAATTTTGCGACGCCTTTTTAAGTTTTATTTTCTTTTTAAGTTATTTCCATTTGGGATTTAGTTTTTCCTGTAAGCTTTAATATTTTTAGACCTTTTTACTATGTACCAATTATCATTCCAATTAGTAATTTCAATTTGCGATTATAATTTTAAGTTAGTTGTAGTAATAAGGTTAGGTTAGTCAAGTATTTTTAAGTTTTTATAAGTTTCTTTTATTTTTCCGTCACCTTTTATTTTTCAACCATTTTTTTTCTTTTTCGACCTTTTTCGACGAACTCTTTTTCTCTCTTATTTCTCGCTATTCTAGTTTTAGGACATAGATTTTTATTCTACTTCTTATCTAAATTTCTTAAAATTACGAAAATTTATTTTAAGTGGTTAAATTGATAGACATCAAAATTTTCTGGTTCGTAGTAATAGTTGGATTTGTACGTGGACCGGGTTATTGGAGCCAAACAGTCCTCAATTATATTGAGACCAAACGAATCCTGCCCCTCTGCTGCATCTTTTGGCTATTCGAAACGTGGGCAAAATCAGAAAAGTCTATTGATTGGATAACTTATTATAATTTTTCTTTCCTTTTTAAAAACTAATAGGATATTCAGTGAATGCACCGAGCAAGACGTTCATCACCTTTTGTACGTTCACCACCTGTAACTCGATCAAGACATCGTTTAACAAATATAACCGCCGTTGATTTTTCTTTAGAATCGTCATCCAGTCGACCAAGTACTTCAGTTAAAATTTCCGATAATCCATTTTTTGAACCCGACCTCACAATTGAGAATCCGGAAAATATTCAGGAACGGTTCATAGATCCTGAACCACTAAACTTTCCTCCGGAACCACCAATCATTCAAACAGAGATTGTTGAGGAACGAACCATTAAATCTGAAGCATCTAGTGATACCGATTCAACAAATTCAATTATGGAGAATCTGGAACCTTTAAGTATGGAAGACCGAATGAGAGCTAAACGCACTGGCCAAGGTCACGCAATTACTCATCCAGACATAAATGCGCCAGATTATGAAATCAAAGGACAAATTCTACACATGGTGACTAATCAATGCCAGTTTAGTGGTGCGCCGAAGGAAGATCCAAATGAACATCTACGTACCTTTAATAGGATCTGCACACTATTTAAAATCCGAGAAGTGGAGGATGAACAGATATATCTCATGTTATTTCCCTGGACTTTAAAGGGAGAAGCCAAAGATTGGTTGGAATCGTTACCTGAAGGGGCGATCGATACATGGGACGTTTTAATTGACAAATTTCTTAAACAATTCTTTCCTGCATCTAAAGCCGTAAGACTTCAAGCAGAAATTGTTACGTTCACACAGAAGCCAAATGAAACTCTATATGAGGCGTGGACAAGATATGGAAAGTTGTTAAGAGGATGTCCGCAACATGGTTTAGACACCTGTCAAATAGTACAAATATTCTACCAAGGATGCGACATCACTACAAGGAAAGATATAGATATAGCAGCTGGTGGTTCTATTATGAAGAAAACCGAAACTGATGCTTACAAAATTATTGATAATACTGCTTCCCACTCACATGAGTGGCACCAAGAAAAAGACATCATTAGATCATCTAAAGCGGCTAGAGCCGATTCTAGCCATGACTTAGATTCCATTTCGGCAAAGATAGATGCTTTCGAGAGACGAATGGAAAAGATGACTAAGGATATTCACTCAATACGAATTAGTTGTGAGCAGTGTGGAGGACCACATTTGACAAAAGATTGTCTAAGTATTGAATTAACAATGGAACAAAGAGAGAATATTTCATACATAAACCAAAGGCCTGGAAATAATTATCAGAATAATTATCAACCGCCAAGACCGATTTACAATCAAAACCAGAATTATAACCGAAATATTCCATACAATAACCAACAAGGTCCTAGCAATCAACAAGTATCCAATAATACTTACAATCAGCAAAGACCAAATTTTCAAAACAAACCACCACAACAAACCGATGATAAAAAGCCGAATTTAGAAGATATGATGACAAAGCTAGTCGAAACTCAAACACAGTTTTTCACATCTCAAAAACAAACCAATGAACAAAATGCTCAAGCATTTAGAAATCAACAAGCTTCTATTCAAAATCTGGAACAAGAAGTAAGTAACCTAGCAAGGTTAATAGGTGAAAGAAAACCGGGAAGTTTACCTAGTGATACAAATGCTAACCCCCGGAATGAAACAGCTAAAGCTATTACCACAAGAAGTGGTACAACACTTAAATCACCTGAAATACCTGTAACTTCTGATGAAACTATTCCTACTCCACAAGAACCACAACCTGATCAAGATAAGGAAAAAGAACCGGTAGTTGAAAAGGTTAATGAAGATAACACGGTTAAGGATAAACCTTATGTTAAACCATATCAACCACCACTTCCTTACCCGAGTAAAATGAAGAAAGAAAAACTTGAAGCCGAGCAATCCAAATTCTTGGATATGTTTAAACAGATAAATGTAAATCTTCCTTTCATTGATGTGATTTCAGGAATGCCAAGATATGCTAAATTCTTGAAAGATCTAATCACGAATAGAAAGAAAATGGAAGAACTCTCGGCTGTTACTATGAATGCTAATTGTTCAGCAGTGCTGTTGAATAAGATACCAGAAAAATTATCTGATCCAGGAAGTTTCACAATTCCATGTTTTCTGGGTAGTCTTAGTTCAATAGAAGCATTGGCAGACTTAGGTGCTAGTATAAATCTAATGCCGTATTCACTATACGCTAAACTAGACCTTGGAGAATTGAAACCAACCAGAATAAGCATACAACTAGCCGATAGATCAATAAAATATCCTAGAGGGATAATGGAGAACATGCTAGTTAAAGTTGGTACTTTAGTATTTCCAGTAGACTTTGTTGTTCTGGACATGGAAGAAGATTCTCAAGTTCCTCTCATATTAGGAAGACCATTCTTAAACACGGCTAAAGCAATGATAGACGTGTTCGGTAAGAAACTGACCCTAAGTATAGAGGATGAGAGTGTTACCTTTTCAGTTGATAGAGCAATGCAACAAACGCAATCTGCAGATGATACATGTTATTATATTCAAACTATAGATGCACATGCAGAATTGTTAGAAGAATTTCCAGAATTACAAGGAACAGGAGAATGTTCTTTAGGAGAAGGTAATGAACCAATTGATGAAGCTGAAATGTTAGTTACACTTATAGCTAATGGATATGAACCAACAACAGAAGAAATTCAAATGCTAAAAGAAGAAGACAGATATCGATATAAATCATCGATAGAAGAACCTCCGAAATTAGAGTTAAAGCCACTTCCAAACCATTTGGAATACGCTTATTTACATGGTGAATCTGAATTACCTGTAATAATATCGTCTTCTCTTACTGAAAATGAGAAATCACAACTCATTTCTGTGTTGAAAGCTCATAAACCAGCCATTGCATGGAAGATTAATGATATTAAAGGAATAAGTCCTTCGTATTGCACACATAAAATCCTTATGGAAGAAGGTCATAAAACATATGTGCAACGCCAACGAAGACTAAATCCTAATATGCAAGATGTAGTTAAGAAAGAGATTATTAAACTGCTAGATGCAGGTTTAATTTATCCAATCTCTGATAGTCCATGGGTAAGCCCAGTTCAATGCGTGCCTAAGAAGGGTGGCATGACTGTCATTACAAATGAGAAAAATGAGCTTATTCCTACTAGGACTGTAACAGGATGGCGTGTATGTATTGATTATAGAAAATTAAATGACGCCACCAGAAAAGATCACTTTCCCTTACCTTTCATAGATCAAATGTTGGAAAGATTAGCCGGAAATAGTTACTATTGTTTTCTAGATGGATTTTCCGGATATTTTCAAATTCCAATAGCACCCGAAGATCAAGAGAAAACCACATTCACGTGCCCTTATGGTACTTTTGCTTACAAACGCATGCCATTTGGACTTTGTAACGCCCCTGCAACCTTTCAAAGGTGTATGATGGCGATTTTTCATGACATGATAGAAGAATGCATGGAAGTTTTCATGGATGACTTTTCAGTCTTCGGTGATACATTTAAATCATGTCTAGTTAATCTGGAACGAATGCTAATTAGATGCGAAAAATCAAATCTAGTACTTAATTGGGAGAAATGCCATTTCATGGTTAAAGAAGGCATCGTTCTTGGACATAAAATTTCAAAAGAAGGAATTGAAGTGGATAGAGCTAAAGTAGATGTAATTGCTAAACTTCCACATCCCACAAATGTTAGAGGAGTTAGGAGTTTTCTAGGGCATGCCGGTTTTTACCGACGTTTCATAAAAGATTTTTCTAAAATTGCCACTCCTATGAATAAACTCCTAGAAAAGGATGCGCCATTCATCTTTTTAGATGAGTGTATCAAATCTTTTAATATTCTTAAAGAGAAACTCACTAATGCACCGATCATGATAACACCAAATTGGAATCTACCATTTGAACTAATGTGCGATGCAAGTGATTTTGCAATGGGAGCCGTTTTAGGACAAAGGATTGAAAAACGATTTCAACCTATATATTATGCTAGTAAGACATTACAAGGAGCACAAACGAACTATACAACTACTGAAAAAGAACTCCTTGCTATTGTCTTTGCTTTTGACAAATTTCGATCATATCTCGTTCTAGCAAAAACGGTGGTCTATACCGACCATTCTGCTCTTAGATACCTATTTTCAAAACAAGATGCTAAACCAAGATTAATCCGTTGGATCTTACTCTTACAAGAGCTTGATATTGAAATCCGAGATAAAAGAGGAGCAGAAAATCTCGCCGCTGATCATCTTTCTCGTCTTGAAAATCCCGAATTAGAAGTTCTAAATGAATCGGCCATACAAGACAACTTTCCTGATGAATATCTATTGAAGATAGATTATAAAGAAATCCCATGGTTTGCAGACTATGCAAACTACTTAGTTTGTGGATTCCTTGAAAAAGGATTATCGTACCAAAGACGAAAGAAATTTTTCAGTGATATAAAACACTATTTCTGGGAAGATCCACATCTGTTTAAAAGTTGTCCCGATGGAATAATACGCCGATGTGTATTTGGAGATGAAGCTAGTAAAATATTAAACCATTGTCACACAGGACCAACAGGAGGGCATTATGGGCCTCAACTAACAGCAAGAAAAGTTTATGAAGCTGGATTCTATTGGCCTACAATTTACAAAGACGCACACCTTCTTTGCAAATCCTGTGATGCATGTCAAAGGACCGGAAAAATAAGTCAACGTGATGAAATGCCACAAAATGTCATCCAAGTATGTGAAGTATTTGACATTTGGGGTATTGACTTTATGGGTCCATTTCCAAAATCTCATAATAATCTATATATACTCGTAGCCATTGATTATGTATCTAAATGGGCGGAAGCACAAGCTCTCCCAACTAACGATGCACGAGTTGTAGTCAACTTTTTAAAACGTCTTTTTGCAAGGTTTGGAACACCGAAAGCTTTAATAAGTGATCGGGGTACTCATTTCTGTAATAATCAACTTGAGAAAGTTCTTAAAAGATATGGAGTAACTCATAAAATCTCCACCGCATATCATCCACAAACAAGTGGACAAGTTGAAAATACCAACCGAGCTTTAAAACGTATTCTAGAGAAAACCGTAGGATCAAATCCGAAGGAATGGTCCATTAAATTGGAGGATGCACTCTGGGCTTTTAGAACAGCCTACAAAACTCCAATTGGAACCACACCTTTTAGACTTGTTTATGGAAAAGCATGTCATCTTCCAGTAGAAATTGAACACAAAGCATTTTGGGCTTTGAAGACATGTAATCTTGATTTACATGAAGCCGGACGTCTACGATTAAGTCAACTAAATGAATTAGAAGAATTAAGACATGAAGCATACGAAAATTCGTTAATCTATAAAGAAAGAACGAAGAAATGGCATGATAAAAGAATCAGAAGTTCAAAAGAATTTAAAGAAGGAGACAGAGTTCTTCTTTTCAATTCACGATTCAAGCTATTTCCTGGAAAATTGAAATCAAGATGGTCTGGACCATTCATAGTCAAAAGAGTTTTCCCATACGGAACGATAGAATTGATAAATTCAAATGGGATTGAATTTAAAGTTAATGGTCACAGAGTTAAACATTACATACATGGTCCGATGGAAGTCGACAACGAAGTTAATCACAATTTCGACACCACAGCTAACTAAGTGTGGGGAGAATCAAGTCTTTAAAGGATAATATGTATTTCTGTTAGAGTTAGATTGTCTGTTTTCGTGTAGTTCTCGGAAATGGAACACGTATGGTCTTTCCCTAGCAGACCCTAAAGAACTAGTCTTCTCCCCCCATTCTGAATTTTTATTTTTTTTAGGTTTTTACGATATGAAGACTGCCTGTGAACTAAACCATGGTCTAATGCTACACGCTTTGATCACTAAAAGAAATAATGACATACTACCGAGCGAATTAGTATCAGTAATCAGAGAAAGAATGGACGGAGTTAGAAAAGGATCCAGATGCGAAGATAATAAGTTACAATTTGGTAAAGGAAAATCAAAATCCGCAGCGAAAAGAAGAGCACGACACCTAGAAAGATGTCACAAATGCGGAAAATGGTCACATGGAGGTAAATGTTCAAATAATCAAACCTATTCAAATACCGAATTTGTTACTTTATGCAGAGACGGACCGTTCATATGTTTAGAAGAAAAGACAATGAATGCTCGAGGTTACGCCTATGCAGCCATGGAAAATCAATTAAACCGACTATCTTATGAATATAATAGATCATATAACTAAGAAATCTATTTCACAGGTATGTCTGTACAGTTTTTATTTTATTTTTATTTTTAACCTTTTGATAATAAACGCTAATTTGTTCGCTAAAAAGTATTAAATTGGTATTGAATAAAATTAGGTTTGGCGACCGAAATTATTGATATCATTCAAAAATTTATTACATCACTGCGAAATTTAACGTTTATTCTTAAGGTATAAATATCTTTAATCAATCAACCCAAAATATTTCAAAAATTCGTCATGAGTTAAATTAGGTCTTGGAACCGAAATTACTTTACCGAAAAGAGGGGCGCATATTTTTGATAATATTTGATTGATTAAAGTGGGATAAAAAGACAAAAAGATTTTTAATTTTATTTTTACCATATTTTTAAAATTAATATTTAAATCTTAAATTAATATTGTAAATTTTGTAAAAACAATATATTTAAAATTGAAAATATTTGAAAAATTAATATAAGTTTGGTATGAATTTATAATTTGAATTTTTAAATTAAGTTTGGTGTGAACTTTTAATTTTTAAAATATGAATTTTTAATTTTATGCATTTCAAAATTTTAAGTTTGGTGTGAATTTTTAAATTTGAATTTTATATTTAAGTTGTGTGAATTTAAAAACAAAAATTTACTTTATCTCATTAAGTTAAAAATATGATTTTTAAAATTCGTCGTAAGTTGAAGACTAGGTCTTTGAACCGAAATTGCTTTACCAGAGGGAGGGACGAGAACTTTTATTATCATTATTTTTAATCTTACTGAATTAGAGTATGCCAAAAACATTGAAAAAACCCAAAAATCTTAGCTTTTAAAACAATCGCTACAAAAAGACAAATTTTAAAATTTTGTCGAGGGACGGACTAGGACATCGATCCGAAACGACCTCATCCTAAATAACAAGGGAAACAAAATTTTAAAAATTAATTACTAAATTGTTTTAAGAAGTTAAAGATTATAAAAAAAAAAAAAAAAAAAAAAAAAAAAGAGTAAACTCCGCGACTCGCGGAGTTAACCTCCGCGACTCGCGGAGGGATCAAAAATCAGAAAAAAAAATATAAAGAACTGCACGATCAGTTCACTCCCACAAACAAAAACACAGAAAAATACTGCGAAACTGCACCCGAAAAAACCCGAAAATCACCCCAAAAAATCCCAATTTTTAACCGTTAATCACCAAATTTTTTGCTAAAATCATGTTGAGAAGGATGCTATCTAAGAATTACTCAAGAAAAACGGTAAATTTCTACACCTAAACACCATTAATTCGAAATTAGGTGTTCTTGAGCTATTTTTTCCCCAATTTGATTTTGATGCTTTTTAGTGTAATTAAGCTTAAATTGTTTATGTATTATGCTTGTATAACCTAGATTGATGCTGTTTAACATGATTAGAAGCCTTAAACTTCAAATTTTGAATAATCTAGGGTTTGTGTTCTTGAGCAATTTGGGGCTTTTTGATATAAACAGGTTATGGCCGATTTTTGTCATGAATTGTTGCTAAATTGAGTAGTGTAACATGTCTAGGTAGTTAAATGATCCAAACTTTGAGCCTAAACATGATTTTGAGAATTAAAGTGGACTTTTTCAAAGTCTAAAATTCATGAACTTGATTTTTGAAAGATAATGCCATTTGAGACTTGTTTAATTGCTAGTAATGATTATTTTGACATGTTATTTGAGTTGAATGCTTATGAACTTGGCGAACATTTTCGTATATGCTTATTTGAAAAAGTGTAGATTTGATAAAAATGTGAAAATAAGCTTAAGTTTGATATAAATTGATAATGTCATTGTAATTATTTTGATTGATGATTTTGCTGACACTAATGCATATTTGGATGCACAAAATTTGTGTTTGATGTGTTTTGCAGAATGAAAGGGGTGAATCTTCATCCCAAGCCCGCAATGCTCCTGCCGAGAATTTGGAACAACAGGAGGTAGATAACTACTACAAGCAGGATGTACCTCATCCAGTCATGACCTTTTCCGATATGCATTTGGAAGAGTTGCACCCGAACCTGAGATTTGACAGACTTTGGATAGATTATCCAAAATATCAATGGGGTTTGCATACTCTTCATTCCAAGGTTGTTGAGGTACCGAGGGTCATAGAATGGGGACCCTTAGAAGCTGTAGAATTGGCCGGGCCAATTAGGGAATTACTAGTACAGAGGTATGGTAATTCTTCTTTTAATGACTGGATATGTTTATTCACCATACGCAGACCTGTATATAAAGTATGGTGTGAAGAGTTGTTATGTAGTATAGAGTTGAATGATCGGGTAGCTAGTTTAACCGATCGTTCTTTTATTAGATTTTTGTTAGGCGGTTCGATGCGCCACATGTCTTTACTGGACATGGCTCAGGCTTTACGTATATATACGCCTGAGGAGTTAGCATCTGCCGATTGTAGAGGATTGATACTAAACGGTAGAAAGATAGATGAAAATTTTGATACACACGGTGTGTGGAGTCAAATGACAAGCCATCACCGTTTCAAAGGGGAAAACTACTCTTATTTGGATATAGATAGAGCCGAATTAAGAGTGATACATAGGTTTTTAGCTAATTCGATTACACAAAGGGGTAAGAACAAAGAAAAAGTAAATGAACAAGATTTGTTTTACCATATGTGTATTCGAGACCCACAAAGCGCTGTAAGTATACCATATTGTGTGGGTTATTATTTATCAGCTATGGTTCGGGGGATGCGTCCACATAGCATAATAGGAGGTGGTATTTTTATTACTTTGATTGGTGAATATCTCGGTGTGGATATAAGTCGGGGGGGATTATTACTAGAAGAGCCGGAACCCCGCGACACTATAGGTTTAAATGTATACCATGGTGCGAAAGTTTTGAAGAGGCGAAATAACGCCGCAGTACGATACCATGGTAGACATCCACAGGTGGAGAGAAACCAGGAACAAGGTAATGTAGGAGGGGGGAATGAGATGCAAGAAATGCATAGGTTTATAGCTTCTCAGGAATACGAAAATGCTAGACAGAGAGCATTTGAAGATTGGCAAGTTCATCAGAACCAGATCATAGCGCATTGCCAACATATAGGTAGAAACTATATTCCTACACCGAAACCCGTCTTCCCTCCTTGGTCGATAGAGATGCAGCCACCATATCCTACGTATGACCCTGCCGAAGCATTCTATAGCACTTATGGTTATGCCTGGAACCCCTATTGGTACCAATATCATCCTTAGTATACTTATTTTTTTTTTTTGTAATTTGTAATTATTGATACGTTTAATATTTTTGTTAATATTGTAATCATTTTTATAATTGTCTAACTTTTATTCTTAGACTTTAATAATTTTTGAACGTGGGGTAATATACCAAACTTCAAAAATATGTATATATGTTTGCAGTTTATCTTATGTACACAACAGGGTAAAACAACGCATTTTCAAAGACTGGCATTAAGTTCAGCAAAAGCAACTAATTTTGACGACAAGATGCAAAATATATGTGAAATAACAACAAGACGGAATGAACAAATGATGTGCACCATTTATCATTCAGCAAACAAACGCCAATATATTTGGAAACTTTGGTAAAAATTTAATCATTTTCACACAAATCACCTTCAATAATTTAAATTGTTACTGATTTCTTGCAAATGAGGGCATTGCAAGATCTTAAGTGTGGGAAGGGGTTAAATTCTTTCGGATTTTAAAATTTTTATATTAAACACTTGGTTACCATTAAAAATACTAGTAAAGCAGTAGTTGTATTAGAATCTAGTGCTCTCTGATAAAAAAGAACAGCCCTAGTCTTATATACTGACTACCCAATTCTAGTAAAATTTTTCAAAATTTTCAATTAAATGAATTCAAAATCATGTTTATACATATTTATGAACGATAAAACTAGGTTTTAACACCGAAATTATTGTTACATCGGAAAGGACATAAATTGAGAAACAAACTAAAATGTTAAAATTCATTTAAAATGGAATAGAGGACGATAAAAAGGAAAATAAAAGCCAAGTGTGGGAAAATTTACCAAGTTATCTTAAACATATGTCACATATATCTGTAACAAATAACTGAAAATACTTTTGCTTTGGACTAAACTAAACTGTTTTACCCAATGAAAGAAAAGAAAAGATGGATCTACACGATGAATCAATTCCATCATTAAAAGGAAGTAAAGTCTTCCGAAAAAGACACGCGCTTCTTGATTTAGGTCATGAAGTTGTCGTCCAGACCAGCTGTAGGTTGACGAAAAATCTAGAAAAGTCATCACTAAAATCAGCAGGAAATCCACGGACCTCAGCATTAAACAGGGTCGCCAAGTGGTCAGATTTATCCTAACCATGAGAAGGATTTATCTCGTACAATGGGGGGCACCATGCAAATTAGCTGGATAAGACTAATGAATCAGATCCCCAGAAAGGATAATCTCCTTAAAGATTAAAAATCAGCTTTTAAGACTGATATTACTCAATCCTAGAGATTGACCTTAAAGATTGAGAATTCAAACTCATGGAATTCAATGATATCTAAACTCGAGCTTAAACGAGAAAATATTTTGATCAAAACTACAAACCGATTTGTTTTCTGAAAACCCTATTTTCAATGCGTTCATTACCATTGAACGTAAAATCCTAGGAATTCACCTGGAATTCATTAGGTCACCTGAACTAAATCGGGTGTCAACCGTAAGAACGGTGGTTGCATAACATGGTCAAAGACAGGACCTTGTGCCAGACCGAAAAAAATTATAAGGGTGAGCTTTACTATTGCTCCTACCAAGGATAGTAATTGCGTCCGACACGTTATAGACCATAATCAAAAGCATGTCACGGGACATTGCCTTAAACAGTTGCTTGTTCAACGCTTTCCTTTACAACCGGACGGTAGTTTGCCGAAAGGTAATATACGGGACAAGTAAACTGGACGTGTTGCTTTCCAAATACAAGGTTAGCAAGTGGGTGACACAAAACCGCAAGTTTTGAGCTAAAATTTTCAAATCTGAAACCCACCAAACCCACAAAAATATTTTGCAAACACCGGTAAAGGGTTATTCCGGAAAACTTATCTAGGGTAAAAACTAGATTTCAAAAGATCAAATGTTTTCATAAAGATCCAATTTCCTTAATGGATCTAAATTTTTATAGTCATGTGGGACTGTAAACCATATCGTTACTACCATTGTTTATACCGCCGTATAGAAATCACTGATGTACAAAGTGTGAAGAATAAAGAAGTGATTCTAGTATTTCAAGACGATATTGCTTGAGGACAAGCAACGCTCAAGTGTGGGAATATTTGATAATGCTAAAAACGAACATATATTTCATAGCATTATTCCTCAAGAAAGACAAGCTTTTAGTTGCAATTGTTCTATTTACAAGTGATATTCGTTTAAATAATAAAAGGTGAAGACAAAAGACAGATTCGACGAATTGAAGACGCAAACGACCAAAAAGCTCAAAAGAACAAAAGACAATCAAAAAGGTTCCAATTATTGATAAGAAACGTCTCGAAATTACAAGAGTACAAGATTCAAAACGCAAAGTACAAAATATAAAATTGTACGCGAGGACGTTCGAAAATCCGGAACCGGGACCAGAGTCAACTCTTAACGCTCGACGCAACGGACTAAAAATTACAAGTTAACTATGTATATAAATATAATATAATATATAATTAATTATATTAATTATATATATATTATATATATATATTAAAAACCGTCGGCAGAGAAAACTCCAAGGACTGAGCTGTAAATACTATCTCCGCGACTCGCGGAGTTTGAAGAGCATTTTGCCGCGAGTCGCGAAGCCCCAAAATTCGACTCTGGCTATAAAGCAACCCGAATTCTGATCAAAATTCATCATCTTTTTCTTCCTCTTCATACGTAAAATTTATATTTATATTTATAATTTATATTTTAATTTTAATTATAATTCTAATAATAAGGGTATGTTAGCGAATGTTGTAAGGGTGTAAGTCGAAATTCTGTCCGTGTAACGCTACGCTATTTTTAATCATTGTAAGTTATGTTCAACCTTTTTACATTAATGTCTCGTAGCTAAGTTATTATTATGCTTATTTAAAACGAAGTAATCATGATGTTGGGCTAATTATTAAAATTGGGTAATTGGGCTTTGTACCATAATTGGGGTTTGGACAAAAGAACGACACTTGTGGAAATTAGACTATGGGCTATTAATGGGCTTTATATTTGTTTAACTAAATGAAAGTTTGTTAATGTTAATGTAAAGATTTACAATTGGGCGTCCCTATAAATTACCATATACACTCAATCGGACACGATGGGCGGGGTATTTATATGTATGAATAATCGTTCATTTAACCGGACACGGGAATGAATTAATAGCCACTAGAATAATTAAAACAGGGGTGAAATTACATTCAAGGGTAATTGGTGTAATTGTTAACAAAGTAGTAAAACCTTGGTTTACACGCAGTCGATAACCTGGTGTATTCATTAAACAAAGTATTAAAACCTTGTTACAATTCGAATCCCCAATTAGTTGGAATATTTAACTTCGGGTATAATAATAATTTGACAAGGACACTTGCAATTTATATTTATGACTGATGGACTGTTATGGACAAAAACCAGACGGACATATTGAATAATCCAGGACAAAGGACAATTAACCCATGGGCATAAAACTAAAATCAACACGTCAAACATCATGATTACGGAAGTTTAAATAAGCATAATTCTTTTATTTCATATTTAATTTCCTTTATTTTATATTTAATTGCACTTCTAATTATCGCACTTTTATTTATTGTTATTTAATCGCACTTTTAATTATCGTACTTTTTAATTATCGCAATTTTATTTTATCGCACTTTTATTATTCGCAATTTCATTATCGTTATTTACTTTACGCTTTAATTTAAGTCTTGTATTTATTTTATATTTTACATTAGGTTTTAACTGCGACTAAAATCTTAAAATCGACAAACCGGTCATTAAACGGTAAAAACCCCCCTTTATAATAATAATATTACTTATACATATATATTTGTATTTTTATAAAAGTAAACTAATATAGCGTTGAGCTTTGTTTAAAGATTTCCCTGTGGAACGAACCGGACTTACTAAAAACTACACTACTGTACGATTAGGTACACTGCCTATAAGTGTTGTAGCAAGGTTTAAGTATATCCATTCTATAAATAAATAAATATCTTGTGTAAAATTGTATCGTATTTAATAGTGTTTTCTGCTAAAATTTAATTGTATTTTATACCCCTCTGCTTTGACATCACATATCTTGACAAGTTTGTCATTGTCTTTATCGATGACATACTTATCTACTCAAAGAATGATCAAGAGCACAAAGAACATTTGAGAAAAGTGCTAGAGTTGTTGAGAAAAGAAAAACTGTACGCTAAGTTTTCAAAGTGTGCATTTTGGTTGGAAGAAGTTCAATTCCTCGGTCACATAGTGAACAAAGAAGGTATTCAGGTGGATCCGGCAAAGATTGAAACCGTTGAAAAATGGAAAATCCCGAAAACTCCGAAACACATACGCTAATTTTTAGGATTAGCTGGTTACTACAGAAGATTCATCCAAGATTTTTTTAAAATAGCAAAACCCTTGACTGCATTAACGCATAAAGGGAAGAAATTTGAATGGAAGGATGAACAAGAAAAAGCGTTTCAATTGTTGAAGAAAAAGTTAACTACGACACCTATATTGTCATTGCCTGAAGGGAATGATGATTTTGTGACGCCTCAAAGCAAGGTCTCGGTTGTGTATTAATGCAACGAATGAAGGTAATTTCTTATGCGTCTAGACAATTGAAGATTCACGAGCAAAATTATACGACGCATGATTTGGAATTAGGCGCGGTTGTTTTTGCATTAAAGACTTGGAGGCACTACTTATATGGGGTCAAAAGTATTATATATACCGATCACAAAAGTCTCCAACACATATTTAATCAGAAACAACTGAACATGAGGCAGCGTAGGTGGATTGAGTTATTGAATGATTACGATTTCGAGATTCGTTACCATCCGGGGAAGGCGAATGTGGTAGCCGACGCTTTGAGTAGAAAGGACAGAGAAACTATATGGGTAAAAGCTATGAATATAACTATTCGTACTAACCTTACTACTCAAATAAAGGAGGCGCAAAAGGGAGTTGTAAAAGAAGGGAATTTGAAGAATGAAATACCCATAGGATCGGAGAAACACCTTAATATTCGAGAAGACGGAACCCGGTATAGAGCCGAAAGAATTTGGGTACCAAAGTTTGGAGATGTGAGAGAAATGGTACTTGGGGAAGCACATAAAACCATATACTCAATATATCCCGGAGCGGGAAAGATGTACAAGGACCTCAAGAAACATTTTTGGTGGCCGGGTATGAAAGCCGATATTGCGAGATACGTAGGAGAATGTTTGACTTGTTCTAAGGTCAAAGCTGAACATCAGAAACCATTAGGTCAACTTCAACAACCTGAAATCCTGAAATGGAAATGGGAAAACATTACCATGGATTTCATTACTAAATTGCCAGGGACTGCAAGTGATTATGATACTATTTGGGTAATAGTCGATCGTCTCACCAAATCAGCACATTTTCTGCCAATGAGAGAAGATGACAAAATGGAGAAGTTGGCACGATTATACTTGAAAGAAGTTGTCTCCAGACATGGAATACCAATCTCTATTATCTCTGATAGGGATGGCAGATTTGTTTCAATGTTTTGGCTGACATTACAGCAAGTATTAGGAACTCGTCTAGACATGAGTACTGCCTATCATCCACAGACTGATAGGCAGAGCGAAAGGACGATACAAACGCTTGAAGACATGCTACGAGCATGTATTATTGATTTTAGAAACAGTTGGGATCGACACCTACCGTTAGCAGAGTTTTCCTACAACAACAGTTACCACTCGAGTATTGAGATGGTACCGTTTGAGGCACTTTATGGTAGAAAATGCAGGTCTCCGATTTGTTGAAGTGAAGTTGGGGATAGACAAATTACGGGTCCGGATATAATTCAAGAAACTACCGAGAAGATCATTCAAATTCAATAACGGTTAAAAAACAGCCCAAAGTCAACAAAAGAGCTACGCGAACATTAAAAGAAAAGATATAGAATTTGAAATTTGGGAGATGGTCATGCTTAAGGTTTCACCTTGGAAAGGTGTTGTTCGATTTGGTAAATGGGGAAAACTAAATCCAAGATACATTGGGCCATTCAAGATTATAGATCGTGTCGGACCAGTAGCTTACCGACTTGAGTTACTTCAATAACTCGCGGCTGTACATAACACTTTCCACGTTTCAAATTTGAAGAAATGTTTTGCTAAAGAAGATCTCACTATTCCACTAGACGAAATCCGAATCAATGAAAAACTTCAATTCATCGAAGAACCCGTCGAAATAATGGATCGTGAGGTTAAAAGGCTTAAGCAAAACAAGATACCAATTGTTAAGGTTCGATGGAATGCTCGTAGAGGACCCGAGTTCACCTGGGAACGTGAAGACCAGATAAAGAAGGAATACCCAAGTTGACCGGCGATTCACGAACGTTAAAACTTGTAAAAATTATATATATATATATATATATATATATATATATATATATATATATATATATATATATATATATGGATATATATGGATATATATAGTTAACATGATATTATGATAAGAAAGTATCTCACTAGGTATATTAACAATGAGTTATATACATAAAATGAGGCTATTGAATTAAGAAAACTCGGAACGATATATATAACGATTATCGTTATAACAACGTCTTACTAAATACATATGTATCATATTAAGATATTAATACACTATGTTTAACATCATGAAATGATAATTACATATATCATTAAGCGTATTAAAAATGAACTACACGAGTAAGATTAGACTACTAACTTAAGGATTTTGAAACAATACTTATATGTAACGGTTATCGTTGTAATAGTATTTTACACACACACACACAAACACACACACACACACACACACACACACACACACACATATATATATATATATATATATATATATATATATATATATATATATATATATATATATATATATATATATATATATATATATATATATATATATATATGTATGATATTAAGATATATTAATACACTATGTTAATATGTTAACATAACAATTTAACATCTCATTTAAGTGTAATAACAATGGATCAATTACATTTAACAAGATCGTTAACTTAAAGGTTCCGAAACAACACTTACATGTAACGACTAACGATTACTTAACGACTCAGTTAAAATGTATATACATATAATATATTAAGATGTATTAGTACACTTTTGAAAGATTTCATGACACATATCAAAGTACTTCTACTTAACAAAAATACTTACAATTGTATTCTCATTCATTTTCATCAACAATTTTACTCGTATGCACCCGTATTCGTACTCGTACAATACCCAGCTCCTAGACGTATATACTATTGGTATATACATATAATAATTCAGCTCTTAGAAGCCCTGGTGAGTCACCTAACCATGTGGGAACCATCATTTGGCAACTAGCATGAAATATCTCACAAAATTACAAACTAATGTGACCTTAAATGGACATGCATGATCACGTTTTCAACATCACCATTATCACTTTCATTTTTCAACTTTCATGCATCAAATTGATCTCTCTCTTGTTCTCTCATATTGTTCTAAGTGTTCTTCATAATTTTCTTCATAATCTACATCAATCTAGCTCATAAATCCTAACCTATATCATTATAAAACAACTACTCAAGAAAACTTCAAGAACACTTTCATGTTTGCAAGTCTACTTCCAAGCTTTCTAATCCATTCCAAGTAATCATCTAAGCTTAAGAAATCTTTCTTATTTATAGTAATATATCTTTCTAATACAAGGTAATACTCATATTCAAACTTTGATTCAATTTCTATAACTATAACTAACTTATTTCGAGTGGAAATCTTACTTGAACTTGTTTTCGTGTCATGATTCTACTTCAAGAACTTTCAAGCCATCCAAGAATCCTTTGAAGCTAGATCAAATTTTTGTCACTTCCAGTAGGTTTACCTACTAAACTTGAGGTAGTAATGGTGTTCATAACATCATTCGATTCATATATATAAAACTATCTTATTCGAAGATTTGAACATGTAATCACTAGAACATAGTTTAGTTAATTCTAAACTTATTTGCAAACAAAGTTAATCCTTCTAACTTGAATTTTAAAATCAACTAAACACATGTTCTATATCTATATGATATGCTAACTTAATGATTTAAAACCTGAAAACACGAAGAACATCGTAAAACCGGACATACGCCGTCGTAGTGAAACCGAGGGCCGTTTTGGGTTAGAAAAATAAAAACTATCTTAATCTTTGAATTGGAAGTTTGTTTTATGGAAAAATGATATTACATATGAACATGATACTATATCCAAAAATCATGGTTAAACACAAAGTGGAAGTACGTTTTTCAAAATGATCATCAAGATGTCGTTCTTTCGACGGAAATGACTACCTCTCTAGTAAATGACTTCTAACCTGTATTTTTGACTATAAAGTTATACTTTTTCTGATTAGTTTCATAAATTAAAGTTCATTATGAAACCATAGCAACTTGAATCACTCAAAACGGATTTAAAACGAAGAAATTATGGGTAAAACAAAATTGGAAATTTTTTACTTGTTGTAGCTACGAAAATTTTATAACAAATCTACACTAATCATGTCCTAGCTAATTTATATTGTATTATACATGTATTCTAACATATATTATGTAATCTTGGGATACCATAGACACGTATACAATGTTTTGACATATCATAGCGACCCATCTATATATATTATTTGGAACAACCATAGACACTCTATATGCTGTAATGTTCGAGTTCGCTATACATGGTTGAGGTTGATTCCAAAAATATATATACTTTGAGTTGTGATCTAGCCTGAGACGTGTATACACTGGGTCGTGGATTGATTCAAGATAATATATATTGATTTATTTCTGTACATCTAACTGTGAACAACTAGTTGTAGGTTACTAACGAGGACTGATAACTTAACAAACTTAAATCATAAAAATGTAATAAAAAATGTTGTGAATATATTTCAATCATACTTTGATATATATGTACACATTTGTTATAGGTTCGTGAATCGACCAGTGGCCAAGTCTTATTTCCAACGAAGGAAAAATCTGTGAAAGTGAGTTATAGTCCCATTTTTAAAATCTAATATTTTTGGGATGAGAATACATGCAGTTTTATAAATGTTTTACAAAATAGACACAAGTATGCGAAACTACATTCTATGGTTGGATTATTAAACCGAATATCGCTCTTCAAGTCTGGTAACCTAAGAATTAGGGAAATGGCCCCTAATTGACGCGAATCCTAAAGATAGATCTATTGGGCTCAACAAACCCCATCCAAAGTACCGGATGCTTTAGTACTTTGAATTTATCATGTCTGAAGGGAGTCCCGGAATGATAGGGGATATTCGATATGCATCTTGTTAAGGTCGGTTACCAGGTGTTCACCATATGAATGATTTTTATCTCTATGCAGTTTGCGAAATGCCTGATATGAGATGTGTATTTATGAGAAATGAAATCTTGTGGTCTATTATTACAATTTGATAAATATATAGGTTAAATCTATAACTCACCAACATTTTTTTGTTGACGTTTTAAGCATGTTTAAGGATAAGATTTGGAGTCCATGCTTGTATAATATTGTTTAAAAACTGCATTCGAAGGCATATATTGATGTGTAATATTATTGTAAACCATTATTTAATGGTCGTGTGAAAACGCTATATTTTAGATAATCATTATTTGATAATCGTCGAAATATTTTAAAAGTTATAGTTTGTTTTAAAATCGAATGCAGCCTTTGAAAAACGTCTCATATAGAGGTTAAAACCTCGCAACAAAATCAATTAATATGGAACATTTATAATCAATATGAACGGGACATTTCATAGATGATTGCTTGGAATGGATTAGAAAGCTTGGAAGTATACTTGCGAACTTGAAAGTATTCTTGATTTTATGAAACTAGAACTTATAAAATTTATGAAGAACACTTAGAACTTGAAGATAGAACTTGAGAGAGATCAATTAGATGAAGAAAATTGAAGAATGAAAGTATTTGTAGGTGTTTTTGGTCGTGGATAATGGGTTAGCTATAAAGGATGTGTAAGTTTGTTTTCTTGTAAATAATTCATGAATGATTAATAAAAATTTTGTAATCTTGCTAAATAATTCATACTAGATTACAAAGAATGGTTCCCACATGTTTAGGTGACTCATTAAGGCTGCTAAGAGCTGATCATTGAAGTGTATATACCAATAGTAAATACATCTAGAAGCTGGGTATTGTACGAGTACGAATACGGATGAATACGAGTAGAATTGTTGATGAAAACGAATGAGAATGTAATTGTGACCAACTTTGATAAGTATGAGTGTTTTGATATGTGTCTTGAAGTCTTCCAAAAGTATATTAATACATCCTAATACACTACATGTATATACATTTTAACTGAGTCGTTAAGTCATCGTTAGTCGTTACATGTAAGTGTTGTTTCGAAACCTTTAAGTTAACGATCTTGTTAAATGTAATTAATCTATTGTTATTATACTTAAATGAGATGTTAAATTGTTATGTTAACATGATAACATGGTGTATGAATATATCTTAATATCATATATATATGTTTAAAATACTATTACAACGATAATCGTTACATATGTATATTGTTTCGAAATCCTTAAGTTTGTAGTCTCATCTTACTCGTGTAGTTCATTATTAATACACTTAATGATATAATTAATTATCATTTTATCATGTTAAACATAGTGCGTTCATATCTTAATATAATACATATGTATTTATTTTAATTAAAACGTTGTTATAACGATAATCGTTATATATATATCGTTTCGAGTTTCTTTACTTCAGTAGTTTCATTTTATGCATATAAATCATTATTAATATACTTAGTGAGATACTTACTTATCATAATCTCATGCTCACTATATATATTTCCCTATATATATCATCATGTAATTTTTACAAGTTTTTAATGTTCGTGAATCGCCGGTCAACTTGGGTGGTCAATTGTCTACATGAAATCTATTTCAATTAATCAAGTCTTAACAAGTTTGATTGCTTAACATGTTGGAAACATTTAATCATGTAGATATCAATTTCATTTAATATATAATCATGGAAAAGTTCGGGTCACTACAGTATCTACCCGTTAAATAAATTTCGTCCCGAAATTTTAAGCAGTTGGAGGTGTTGACGCATCATCTGGAAATAAGTGCGGGTATTTCTTCTTTATCTGATCTTTACGTTCCTAGGTGAACTCGGGTCCTCTACGAGCATTCCATCGAACCTTAACGATTGGTATTTTATTTTACTTAAGTCTCTTAACCTCACGATCCATTATTTCGACGGGTTCTTCAATGAATTGAAGTTTTTCATTGATTTGGATTTCATCTAAAGGAATAGTGAAATCTTCTTTAGCTAAGCATTTCTTCATATTCGAGACGTGAAAAGTATAATGTACGCTGGCGAGTTGTTGTGGTAATTCAAGTTGGTAAGCTACTGGTCCGACATGATCTATAATCTTGAATGGTCCAATGTACCTTGGATTCAGTTTCCCCCATTTACCAAATCGAACAACGCCTTTCCAAGGTGAAACCTTAAGCATGACCATCTCTCCAATTTCAAATTCTATCTCTTTTCTTTTATTGTCCGCGTAGCTCTTTTGTCGACTCTGGGCGGTTTTCAACCGTTGTTGAATTTGAATAATTTTCTCGGTAGTTTTTTGGATTATCTCTGGACCCGTAATTTGTCTATCCCCTACCTCACTCCAACAAATTGGAGACCTGCACTTTCTACCATAAAGTGCCTCGAATGGTGCTGCCTCAATACTCGAGTGGTAGCTGTTGTTGTAGGAAAATTCTGCTAACGGTAGATGTCGATCCCAACTGTTCCCAAAATCAGTGACACATGCTCATAGGATGTCTTCAAGTGTCTGTATCGTCCTTTCACTGTGCTCATCAGTTTGTGGATGATAGGCAGTACTCATGTCTAGACAAGTTCCCAATGCTTGCTGTAATGTCTGCCAAAACCTTGAAACAAATCTGCCATCCCTATCCGAGATAATAGAAATTGGTATTCCATGTTTAGAGACGACTTCCTTCAAGTATAATCGCGCCAACTTTTCCATTTTATCATCTTCTCTCATTGGCATAAAGTGTGCTGACTTGGTGAGACGATCGACTATTACCCAAATAGTATCATAACCACTTGCAGTCCTTGGCAATTTAGTAATGAAATCCATGGTAATATTTTCCCATTTCCATTCCGGGATTTCGGGTTATTGAAGTAGACCTGATGGTTTCTGATGTTCAGCTTTGAGTTTATAACAAGTTAAACATTCTCCTACATATGTAGCAATATCGGCTTTCATATCCGGCCACCAAAAGTGTTTCTTGAGATCTTGGTACATCTTTCCCGCTCCGGGATGTATTGAGTATCTGATTTTATGTGCTTCCCTAAGTACCATTTCTCTCACATCTCCAAACTTTGGTTCCCAAATTCTTTCAGCCCTATACCGGGTTCCGTCTTCCTGAATATTAAGGTGTTTCCCCGATCATTTGGGTATTTCATTCTTCAGATTTCCCTCTTTTAAAACTCCCTGTTGCGCCTCCTTTATTTGAGTAGTAACATTAGTATGAATAATTATATTCATAGCTTTTACTCGAATAAGTTCCCTATCCTTTCTGCTCAAGGCGTCGACTACTACATTTGCCTTCCCCGGGTGGTAACGAATCTCAAAATCGTAATCATTTAATAGCTCAATCCACCTACGTTGTCTCATGTTCAGTTGTTTTTGATCAAATATGTGTTGGAGACTTTTGTGGTCGGTATATGTAATACTTTTGACACCATATAAGTAGTGCCTCCAAGTCTTTAATGCAAAAACAACAGCGCTCAATTCTAAATCGTGAGTCGTATAATTTTGCTCGTGAATCTTCAATTGTCTGGATGCATAAGCAATTACCTTCGTTCGTTGCATTAGTACACAACCGAGACCTTGCTTTGAGGTGTCACAATATATCACAAAATCATCATTCCCTTCAGGCAATGACAATATAGGTGCCGTAGTTAACTTTTTCTTCAACAATTGAAACGCTTTTTCTTGTTCATCCTTCCATTCAAATTTCTTCCCTTTATGCGTTAATGCAGTCAAGGGTTTTGCTACTTTGAAAAAATCTTTGATGAATCTTCTGTAGTAACCAGCCAATCCTAAAAATTGGCGTATATGCTTTGGAGTTTTCGGGGTTTCCCAATTTTCAACGGTTTCAATCTTTGTCCGATCCACCTGAATACCTTCTTTGTTCACTACGTAACCGAGGAATTGAACTTCTTCCAACCAAAATGCACACTTTGAAAATTTAGCGTACATTTTTTCTTTCCTCAACAACTCTAGCAATTTTCTCAAATGTTCTTCGTGCTCTTGATCATTCTTTGAGTAAATAAGTATGTCATCGATGAAGACAATGACAAACTTGTCAAGATATGGCCCACACACTCGGTTCATGAGGTCCATGAACACAGCGGGTGCGTTAATCAAACCAAACGGCATAACCATAAACTCATAATGACCATAACATGACCTAAAAGCAGTTTTTAGAATATCATCCTCCTTCACCCGCATTTGATGATACCCTGAACGTAAATCGATCTTCGAATAAACCGACGAGCCTTGTAGTTGATCGAATAAGTCGTCGATTCTTGGTAGTGGATAACGGTTCTTGATGGTAAGTTTGTTCAACTCTCAGTAGTCGATACACAACCTGAATGTACCATCCTTCTTTTTGACAAACAAAACAGGAGCTCCCCACGGTGATGTGCTTGGTCGAATGAAACCACGCTCTAAAAGTTCTTGTAATTGACTTTGTAATTCCTTCATTTCGCTGGGTGCGAGTCTGTATGGTGCTCGAGCTATTAGTGCAGCTCCTGGTACAAGGTCTATTAGAAATTCAACGGATCGGTGTGGTGGTAGTCACGGTAATTCTTTCGGAAATACATCGGGAAATTCTTTTGCGACGGGAACATCATTGATCTTCTTTTCTTCAGTATGTACTTTCTCGACGTGTGCTAGAATGGCATAGCAATATTTTTTTATTAGTTTTTGTGCCTTCAAATTACTAATAAGATTTAACTTTGCGTTGCCCTTTTCTCCGTACACCATTAAGGGTTTTCTCTTTTCGCGCATAATGCGAATCGCATTTTTGTAACAAACGATTTATGCTTTCACCTCTTTCAACCATTCCATGCCGATTATCACATCAAAACTTCCTAACTCTACTGGTATCAAATCAATCTTAAATGTTTCGCTAACCAGTTTAATTTCTCGATTCCGACATATTTTATCTGCTGTAATTAATTTACCGTTTGCTAATTTGAGTAAAAATTTATTATCCAAAGGCATCAATGGACAACATAATTTAGCACAAAAATCTCTACTCATATAGCTTCTATCCGCACCCGAATCAAATAAAACATAAGCAGGTTTTTCATCAATAAGGAACGTACCCGTAACAAGCTCCGAGTCTTTCTGTGCTTCCACCGCATTTATGTTGAAGACTCTTCCTCGGCCTTGACCATTATTATTCCCCGGGTTTGGACACGTATTTCTGTAATGACCCTTCTTCCTACATCCGAAACATGTAACGTTGGCATTACTTGTTCTGACGTTATACGTTCCTTTATTTCTGTTAACCGCTGGTCCGTAGATGATAATGCTAAAAACGAACACATATTTCATAGCATTATCCTTCAAGAAAGACAAGCTTTTAGTTGAAATTGTTCTATTTACAAGTGATATTTGTTTGAATAATAAAAGGTGAAGACAAAAGACAGATTCGACGATTTGAAGACGCAAATGACCAAAAAGCTAAAAAGTACAAGTTACAATCCAAGTGGTTCAAATTATTGATGAGAAACGTCTAAAAATTACAAGAGTACAAGCCGCAAAACGCAAAGTACAAGATATTAAATTATACGAAAAGACGTTCAAAAATCTGGAACCGAGACATGAACCAACTATCAACGTGCGAATCAACGGACCTAAAATTACGAATTAACTATGGACATCAATATAATATAATATATAATTAATTATGTAAATTATATATATATATATATATATATATATATATATATATATATATATATATATATATATATATATATTATATTTATATATTAAATAAATAAATGTCGGCAAGCTAGGATCCAAATTATGTGTGAGCTGGAAATCGAAGCTCCGCACTCGCGGAGCTGTGAGGCACAAAACCTCAGCACTCGCGGAGCACACCAGGGCCCAAATCCCACTATAAAAGGCGATGCAATTCGACGAAATATTTACACCATCTTCAATCTCTTCTCTCAGTTTGTATTTTAATTATAATTTTAATATTAAGTTAATAATAATAATAAGATTATTGTCGCGAATGTTTTAAGTTTTTAAGTCAAAATTCTGTCCGGGTAACACTACGCGATAAATACTCATTGTAAGTTATGTTCAACCTTTTTAAATTAATGTCTCGTAGCTAAATTATTATTATGCTTATTTGAGCTGAAGTAATCGTGATGTTGGGCTAAATATTAAGACGGAGTTATTGGGCTTTGAACCATAATTGGGGTTTGGACAAAAGACCGACACTTGTGGAAATTGGACTTTGGACTATTAATGAGCTTTATATTAATTAAATGATATCTCGTTGATTTAATATAGAGATTTATAATTTGACATATTTATATATAACCACATACACTTGACTGGGTACAGTGGGCGGGATATTTATAAACACTAATAATTATTCATTTGACCGGACACGGGGATGAATTAATAGTCACTGGACTCATTAAAACAGGAGTGGATTACATTCAAGGGTAATTGGTGTAATTGTTAACAAAGTATTAAAACCTTGGATTACACGCAATCGATAACCTGGTGTATTCATTAAACAAAGTATTAAGACCTTGTTACAGTTTAAGTCCCCAATTAGTTGGAATATTTGACTTCGGATATAAGGATAATTTGACGAAGACTTTCGCACTTTATAATTATGACCGATGGACTATTATGGACAAAACCAGATGGACATATAGAATAATCCAGGACAAAGGACAATTAACCCATGGTAATAAATTAAAATCAACACGTCAAACATCATGATTACGGAAGTTTAAATAAGTATAATTTCTTTAATTTATATCTCATCGTACTTTTATTTATCGTCATTTTATTTATCGTACTTTAAATTACTGCAATTTTATTTATCGCACTTTTATTTATCGTCATTTACTTTACGCTTTAAATTAAGTTATATTTATATTTAATATTTTACATTAGGTTTTAATTGTGATTTAAGACGTAAAATCGACAAACCGGTCACTAAACGGTAAAAACCCCCTTTTGTAATAATAATAATAATACTACTATATTACTTATATATATATATATATATATATATATATATATATATATATATATATATATATATATATATATATACAAATATAGTTTAAAATAAATATATCGTTAAACTTAGCCAGCTCCATGTGGAACGAACCGGACTTACTAAAAACTACACTACTCTACGATTAGGTACACTGCCTATAAGTGTTGTAGCAAGGTTTAGGTATATCCATTCTATAAATAAATAAATAACTTGTGTAAATTGTATCGTATTTAATAGTATTTCGTAGCAAAAATAATATCTATTTCGTACCCCTTTGCTTTAACATCAGTAGACTTCACACTTTGTAGCACTGTGACCCATTCTGTTGCATTTGGTGCATAACTCCTTACAAAAGTCATCCGAATGATATTTCTCACACCTTAGGCATTGATTTTTCTGCCTCTTGTTGTTGTTGTTATTGTTGGGGTTGTTGTTGCGGTTAAAATTATTGTTGGGACGGTTGTTTTAGTGGTTATTGTTGTTGTTGGGGCATTTGTTGTTGCGATAAATAGTGAGATTGAATTTGTGTGATGATTGTTGAGGTGATTGGTACTGTTGTTGTGTTGTGATTCTTGTCACTGTTTTCTTCTCACTTTCTCTTGACTTGTTTCATGTTAGCCTCTTCGGCCGCCTGCTCTTTAATCCTTCCCTCAATCTGGCTCACTACTTTATGAGCCATTCGAATTGCCTTTTGTATAGAGGTGGGCTCGTTTGAACTCACATCCTCCTGAATCCTTTCAGGTAATCCTTTTACAAATGCGTCGATCTTCTCTTCTTCATCTTCGAACACTCTTGGACACAATAGGCACAACTCTGTGAATCTTTGTTCGTACGTGGTAATATCGAATCCTTGCGTTCGTAACTCCCTAAGCTCTACCTTGAGTTTATTGACCTCGTTTCTAGGACGGTACTGCTCAGTCATCATGTGTTTGAATGCTGACCATGGTAGTGCGTAAGCAGCATCTTGTCCTACCTGCTCAAGATAGGTGTTCCACCATGTTAATGCAGTACCTGTGAAGGTATGCATAGCGTACTTCACCCTATCTTCTTCGGTACATTTACTTATGGCAAACACCGATTTGACCTTCTCGGTCCACCGTTTTAATCCGATTGGACCCTCGGTTCCATCAAATTCCAGAGGTTTGCAGGCAATGAATTCTTTGTAGGAGCATCCTACACGAGTTCTTGTGGCGTTAGTTCCATGGCTAGATTCAGAGTTATTCTTGTTTTTCATCTCTGCCTGTACTGCGGTTATGTTTGTTGCAAGGAAAACACGGAAGTCTTCCTCGCTCATGTTCAAGTTCTGACGAGTCGTCGGTGCCATTTCCTTCAAAAATAGCCAAAAGAATTAAGTTAATCATATAGAATATTAAGAGTAGTCAATAGTATTTCGTAGCATAATATGAACTCATTTATAAAAGATTTTTTTTTCTTTTCATATTAGCGTTTTATAATTTTCCATTCGGGTAGTACCTACCCGTTAAGTTCATACTTAGTAGCTAATATACAATTCAACTACTACAATTCTATATGAAAAACTGATTACAATAATATTTCACGTTCAAACTATTATACAAAATATTACAACTTACAATACCGCTATTTTACATAGCATGAAATATAGTACACAATAACTTCGATACAAGGCAGTTGCGAAGAAAATTTCTAGTTTAACGCAAGTCATTCAGTAAAGGAATAAAGATATGTAATTCGTAAGTCCAGAAACAAGTCATGCATTCGGGTTTTACTAATACTATTTTCCACCCTTGGTCTTGTGGAAAATAACCGTTGTGACCGTTGGCTAGGCAGCATGTTGTAACGTCGTCAAAAGAACGAGGGTTTCGTAATGCCCAACAGCCCCGTAACAATCTAAAAATCTTATTTCTCACCCCAACTACTGAATCCGTCACCTGTGGGAATGTTTTATTCAGAAGTTGCAACCCGATGTTCTTTTTTTCAATTTGGTGAGAAGCGAACATTAGTAATCCGTAAACATAACATGATTCTTTAAATTGCATGTTTGAAGCTCTTTCTAATGCATGAAGTCCTATGTTGGGATATGTGGAGTCAAAATAGGCTCTCAACCCGTAGCGTAAAATTGCATTTGGGTTTCCCGCACTCAATGCCTTAAAGAAAACACGGCGTAACTTAGATTCTCCCCAATGTGATATACACCATCTATCGAAGGAAAGCCTTTAATAAACTAAGGCATGCTTGGAACATCTTTCAAATGTTCTAAAGACTAATCTCGTCATAAATAATTGTGTCGATGAATTCTGACCAACTTTAGACAAGATTTCATCAATCATATCCCCTGGTAGGTCTTCTAAAATATTTGGTCGTCTATTCTTAACATCCATTTTGTGTTTTTATACTGTAAAATAGAAGAGGATTAGATTCGTAAAAGATAATTAACAAACAATACAAGCAATTTTTACATATAAATAAAAAGTACTAGCACACTACAATACATATATTACACAACATGATTACAACTCTTTATTCCGACTCACTCGTTTCTTCCTCCTCGGACTTGGTTCATTTTGCTAACTTCCTAGGGATATATGGTGCTCCTCTAATACGAGCCGTCGTTTTCACAAATGGTTTAGAAAATCTTGGTGGCCTAGATGTTCCCGGGTTATAGTTATAATTTAATAAATACGGGTGGTTACGATACACATAAAGTTCATCGGGGTTGGAATCAGATTTCTCTATTTTGATACCTTTTCCCTTATTATTTTCTTTTGCTTTCTTAAATGTGGTCGGGGTAATTTCTATAACCTCATCGGAATCCTCGTCGGGATTCGATTCATCAGAAAATTGGTAATTTTCCCAATATTTTTCCTCCTCCGCGGAGACACCACAAACCATTTTTAACTTTAGTCCATTTGTTGAGGATTTTCTTTTATTTATCTTTTTTTCTGTGGTTCCTAATATTTCCTCCTCCGGAACCTCTTTTGCCGGTTCCTATTCTTCCGGTTCCTCTTCTTCCGGTTCTTCTTCTTCCGGTTCTTCTTCTTCTTTTTCTTCCGGAATTTGTGAATCTTCCCAAAATACATTCGACTCTTCATTATTATTAGGTGAGTCGATGAGATTTGTACTAGAGGTAGACATCTATCACACAATATCAAACACGTTAAGAGATTAATATAGCACATAATATTTACATGTTAACAATATATAGTTTCCAACAAAAGTGTTAAGCAATCTTTTTAAAGAAAAATACGGTCGAAGTCCAGAATCACTAATGCATCCTAACAAACTTGATAAGACACTAATGCAATTTTCTGGTTCTCTAAGACCAATGCTCGGATACCAACTGAAATGTCCCGTTCATATTGATTATAAACGTTTCATATTAATTGGTTTCTTTGCTAGGTTTTGACCTCAATATGAGACGTTTTTCAAAGACTGCATTCTTTTTTAAAATAAACCATAACCTTTATTTTATCGATAAAGGTTTAAAAAGCATTACGTAGATCATCAAATAATGATAATCTCAAATATATCAGTTTTACACTCGGTCATTACATAATGGTTTACAATAATATTTGTCACACCCCCCAAAATGGACCAGGGGTAATTGTGACCAATCATATCATAACACAATTGTATAAACGAGAACGACTCTATATGAGACTTTTTAAATAAAACCTTTGTTAATAAAATAGCGGAAGCAGTAATACATGTTTACATTATTATTAAAACGTAAAATAAATGTTTATGAACTAAAATATAATATGCGATGTGGACTCCATGCAAGCATCAAATCTATTATCACAAAGTTGCAAACAGCTAGCTCAATCATCACCTGAGACAAAACATGCTTAAAGTGTCAACCAAAAAGGTTGAGTGAAATTCACAGGTTTATAAATAATATCCAAAGTTTTAGACCACAAGATTTAGTTTAAAGTTGATTGATATAGAAATATCAATCTAAAAGTGTTGCTGCATTTTGTAATATCGCTACTAAACAATTTTACCCTATGACACCTTGTACTGTCAGTGTCGTGGAATCATTATTATGTAACCAAAGACCAACGGTCGAATGGTTAGAGACGTTACTCTCAATAGGCCTACTCACAATAATTAAGTTTGCATTTAAACATAGCAATTAACGATATTACAGTAGGGATTTAGCATGAATCAAATCATGACAGCATAGTTAACAATTTAGTACTTGTGTCTAAGCGTAAAACAGTTATAAAGCAAGCATGTGTCTCACCCCAAAAGTTGTAAAACAGTTATGAAACAGTAAAAAGTGGGGCTATGAAGTTCACCTTAGTAGCACAAAAGAGTATTCCACAAAAGAATTGAACGGAAGGACGTGACCGAGATCTCAACCTAGAGATAGAACGTATGATTAGACATTGCCTAACAGACAATAGTATATAGTACAATATTGATAGTAATGGTTCACTAAAGAATTTCCATTTTCGGAAGGTTACTATTTATGGAAAGTTTCCACTTATAGTAATTTTTCAATTTTAGAAAGTTCGGGTTAATTTTTAGCAAGACATTGTACGACTTTACTCAAACTTCGTTGCTATCAAATAAGTCAGGAATGACCAGATGTAATCGAGGGCCCAGGACTCTTGACCAGAATCTAAGTCATGGCATTCGAGATCCACAAGCTTACCCATAAATGGCAACCTAGACATCATTCACTTAAGACCGTGAGTAGCGATGAAGTTCACATGAATTATACATTATTTTGATTAACCTTCACTTTAGGTTTATATGTTATTATATATGTTATATTATATTTATTAATGTATTAACAATTTGATTATCTTATATTATATACTATAAGTTATTATTATTAAATTAGTATAGTTATAAAATAAGTATTTATTAATAATGTATTGTTATTAACTTACATTATAAGCATTATTCTTTATTATATAGTATACTTAGTTATTAACCGTAAGTTATAATAATAATAATATTAATTTAGTATATGTAATATACTTATGTTAATCGAAAATCATACTAATATATGTTAATTCGAATATTAATTCATTAAATATTATATTTAATAATTTTTATAAACTTAGTTAATTATAAAATTCAGTAGGATATTTTATAAAAATAATTTTATCAAGTTTTTGTATTTATTTCCCACTTTTCTTTATATATACTCGGTTTATATTAATCAAATTTAATTAGGTAATACATATTAAAACGACCTAAATAAATAATTTTATATTTTTTACAGGTTCTATATTATGTAAAAATATTATAAAAATTATTAAATCAAATTTTATATCAAAATATTATTTATTTAATGTTTTCTAATTATTTAACACATGTAATCGACCTATAATTAAATAAATAGGAAAAATAATTTAAAATTAATTTTTATATATTTTTTTAAAGTATCTAGTGATGCTACTAATCATATAAAAATTTTATAAAAATATTTAATACACGTTTGTATTTATTTTGTATTTTCTTTATTATTTCTCTCAGTTTAGAATAATGCAAAAGTAAATTCTTTTTAAATACTAATCGTCCCCTTTATTTAATTTTTATAATTTTCACTTGTTTATAAAAGTATAATAATCTCAAAAAAAATTATAATTATTTTCATTACTGTTTAATATTTTATTACAAATTTTATATTGTTTTTATGTTTAAATACTACATAATTCGTATTTAATTATAAATAATATTCCATAAATTATCAAAATTATTTTTATACATCATAATACTTATAATACTAATTATAACATGTAAAAATAATTTATATATATTAAATTCAAATTTTTAAAGAATGTACAAAAAAATAAAAGCAATTCGATAAAAAAATATAGAAAATAACTCAAGTACTTTCCCAAGTTTGTGAGAGAGTTTTTCCAAAGATTTGATACAAGTTTTTATAGAATGAAAGTGGGTATTTATAGGAAAAAAATGGTTGGTGAAAAGAAAAAATATAAATAAAATAAAGGTGCCAATTTTGACAAAAAAATAAAAACATGTTAAAAATGTTTTTAATAAGTTTTTATTTTTGAAAATATTTAATCAAAATTCATGGGCTCATTATTTAATTTATAAAAAAAATCTCTTTTTTTATAAGCTAAAAATATATATATATAATGATTAAAATAACTTATCATTTAATTAATAATTATGTTTCATATAGTTTTATATATAATACGCATTAATATTAATATTAACTAAAGTTATTTTATATAATTAGTGTAAACTTTAGTTAACAAAAAGTGTCGACTAAAAATAAATATTTGATCAATGTCAAATTTAATTATATATTACGTATGGATAACAACCCTATTGTCAAATTAGTCAAATCAGGTATGAAAATATGAGGGTTGTTATAGTACCTACCCGTTAAAAGAAATTTCATCCCGAAATTTAGTTGTTGCCATTAATCGGTGTTGTTCGTACATAGACGAGGATATTTATGTTTTATTTAGTTTTCACGTTCCCGGGTATGCTCGGGGCCTTGCGTGAATTCCAACGGATAGAATATTATTCTGTTTCAAGAATTAAAATCATACAAACCATAATTTCTACAAGTTCTTCTACGAAGTGCATTTTATTATTAATGCGGAGATCATTCAAAATGATGATGTTATACAAGTCATTTCAGTAAATTGGATATATAAAATGTGTTATGAATAATATCGAGCTCATTTAAACCTTGAGCGTTTATGTCACCACGCTAGGGTAGACAAAATAGAGAGGAGTTCATGAAAATCATAGTCGTGAAATTTGATAGAGATTGTCATTCTTTACAACAAGAATGATGAATATGAGTTGAAAATATTGTTTTATCAACATTGGGTAATATGAATAAAACGATTCGATTATAGGAAGAGTATAAATGAAGTTATCTTAAAAGTTTGAAATAAGAAAATATCAGTTTGCCTTAACTTTTGACATAATTAAAGGTGATTTCCGGAATTCAAGGGATTTAAAGGAAATCTTTATAATCCGTATAAGATTTGATTCTCCGGTAATTAAGGAAATTAAAATTGCCTTGATTGGTGTGTCTAGAATTTTGCTATAAATTAGCTTCTTCTGTTTCATTATCTTCACCACTTCTATATTTTCTTTCTCGATTCATACTTCTAAAGATTGTGAAAATGCTCCATCCAGTTCTTATCCTGGATATTTTTCTGACTATCGTTTCTGTCATTCTTCTTTTTCATTTACCCCCAGAGGAATCTGTTTACTTCTATAATTACCTTGGGGTTATAGTGTTTTTAATTCTCCCGTGTCTTTATGTTGCTATACGCATTGATATACACGGTTTGTAATTTCCGTGTTGTTATCGGGCTTTATATTTTCCCTTATATGTCGGAGCTCTACGCTCTTGTTTTTCCTTCCCGACTTCAAGTCAAGCGAATAATGGTCTAGAATTCGTAGGTATAGAGTTTCGAATGATCATAATATACAAAGCAGAAGGAAAAGTAATAGCACGATTTGATTTGTCAAATTACTAGAATTACTTAGGATAGAACTATCAAGAATATATGTTCTTGATATGTTCAGAGGTTAAGTAGAATGTAAAAGTCATGTAACATGGCAAATGATGATTATAAAGTCTATGAATCATCATCTTCCATTAAAAATTTAGCATGACTTACTGTAATATAATCACGTTGGCCTGACTTCATTATATTATACTAACTCATTCTTCAATTTCCAACACTACCTCAAATCATTCAAAATTTAAACTTGTATGTTATAGAAATATAGAAACTAAAACAGTTTCCTTTATTATGTAACACAGATAGTGCGAAGTGATAAATAATTTCGGACAAGAATAGTTATGAAGGTATCTTCAGAAATATAGAGAATATTTATAACGAAAGATACGATGATATCTTAGAATTTTCTAAGATCCAATGATAATGAGGAAAATTCTTCTGTAAGTATTTAGAATGCGTAAGGAGATCATTTGTGATTTTCATCAGAAATCGAACCATCTAGATTCTTTGATTACAGGTTTAGTCCTTGTGATTTGTCCACGGTCTCCTTCATGGTTTGCTCAATCTGTTTTTCAGCACCAAATTTTCTATCGAGCGTTCCCAATACCCCATTCTTCATCATCAAACTCCTGGCCATTTAGGCCATCTACAATTTTGCTGTTTCCTCTGCATTTAATGCAGCCATATTTGAATCGTCGGTTATCAATCTGAGATGGTTTCAAGAAATTTCGTTTTTAGATGATTGAACGCTGATTGTGATCGTCAAGATTCAAAGGATGTTTTCAAAAATTTTGAATTTGAAGTGCTTAAGCATAAGATGCATCCATCAATGGATCTAACAGTTGACGAAGAAATGTTTGTGATTTTCAAAAGTAAGGAATGGTAAGTTCGGTGGTTTGATGTGATAATTCATCATAGAATACGAATGAATATAATTCATGAATGTAGTGATCTTTAAGAAGATAACACTTGCTAAAGCTTTACTTAAATTTCGATATGTCAAAATCAGAATATGTATTTGACTTTGTATGAAAATGGTTGTTCTTTAGTGAACGGATACATATGTGGATGTAAGTAGTATAGTTAATGACTGTTGAATCAGAATTGAAGAATGTACGGTGTAACATATTAATGTGAGATATAAATATTTCTCGGGTATTACCTACCCGTTAAAATATTTTCACCGTCAACAGTTTGTACAACAGAATATTTAATTACAATCTTTATGAAAATATACGTACATATATATTTTCTTTCAGATGTAATCATGGATTTAATGAGTTAATATAATATTAAACTCATTTGATTTACGGTTAAAATGAGAATTAATAATCTCCAAAACCTTAGAGATTTCATAATTATCGGGAAATATTTCGCTAATGAAGTTATAAATCAATACTTCATCGTTCATTGTTATTGATATATCTCGGTATATGATGTTGGTGCTCGTGGATTTCTTGTGAAATTCACAAGGCACGAATAATATTTTCTAGAAAGTTTTGAGTACATCGAAAGTGGAAGTGTAAAATCAAACATGTATTTGAATAATACACTTGATTTATTATGAAAATGGAGTTTAGTGTGCTGAAGCAGTGATTAACGATTGTTAAGTCATTAACGAAGGATGTACATCATAGCATATTAGTGATATGAATTAACCGAGTAGTATTTACTAGTTAAGATTCACACGTAATAGCTTAGTACGAAAAGATTTATTATTGTTCCAAACCATATATATATATAAAGTATACATATATAATTCTTCAGGAAGAATGAGTCAATACATCTTAACTCATTATTACTAATATTCCTTGGTATCTATGGGGCGTATGATGTTAATGTTTGAGGTACTGAGTGTGATGTTGAGGCGTGGAATGCAGATGTTGTTGTTGGTGAAACTGATGCTGTTGGCAGTGATGCTAATGGTACTGGTGGTGCTGGTTATGCTGCTGGTGCTGCTGCTGGTGCTCGTAGGTTTTGCACCATATTTTCCAAAGCTACTACTCGAGCGCGAAGCTCGTTGACTTCTTCTATTATTCCGGGATGATTGGCGGTTCGGACAAGGGGATGAATAAGATCTGAAATTCTAGATATTATATATTCATGACGGGATATCCTGGAAATGAGGGTGAAAATAGTGTTCCGAACGGGTTCGCCGGTAAGTGCTTCAGGTTCTTCGCCAATAGGGCAATGTGGTGGGTGAAAAGGATCACCTTCTTCACTTCTCCATTGATTAAGTAGACTACGAACCCACCCCCAATTCATCCAGAAAAGGTGATGACTAATTGGTTGGTTCATTCCGGTTACGCTGCCATTAGAGCTTGAGGAGTTCGAGGAATCAAGTGAGAAATCCATATTATCTGATCGGAATAAGCGTTTTTGTTATAAGATGAGTGTTGAATATTGAATGATATATTTGTCTGCTTGATATACGTATATATAGCAAAAAGATTTCCGTAATTTACGGAGGAAATTTAGAAAAAGTGTTAGATAAAGTCTATTAAGATAGATATGATAAAATATAATAAGATATGATGTGTCTATACTCCAATAATAGCAGTATGACGTGTCGAGATCATAAAATGATAAGTATGTAATCTGATAATCTTTCGATTAAAGACTTTCAATTCGTAATGGCCTATTCAGGTCTAGGGGCATGAGCTATAGGATCCTTTAAATCGATAATCCAAACCCTTCTATTCTAGAGTTTCGTAGACGCCATCCGTCAAGAAAATTCAATGATCAAAAATAACGAGAAAACCAAGATTTAAAAGTAACGAATATGAGTAGTGATGACATTATAATATCTTTGAGATTCTCGATAACTCAATGACATTTTCCGGTTCGCAAACCGATGCATAAAGGCATAAAGCATATAGGTACGTGGTATAACAAGGAGGTTATATACGTTTGAGTATGAATAGTAACAAATATTGGAGTTTCAAAAATCATGGATAATATTTCATGTAATACATATGTAATACACAAAACAATGATAGATGACATAGGAATGTCGAAAACGGTGTCGCATTTAAATGTGGTGGCGGAATTGAATAGTACTTAGGAGAATGAGCAGAGTTCTTAGATTGGCTCGGCATTCTAAGATAAGTAAAGTTTCTAAAGTATAGTGTAGCATTTAACAGTTAAAGGCAACAATTAAAGGCACTATAGTCAAAGAAAGTTGTAGTCCTACATTGCTAAGGTACCTAATTGTATAAGGCACACTTAAAATGCAATCCTGGTTCTCTACAACAGCCTGCTCTGATACCAATCTGTCACACCCCCCAAAATGGACCAGGGGTAATTGTGACCAATCATATCATAACACAGTTGTATAAACGAGAACGACTCTATATGAGACTTTTTAAATAAAACTTTTGTTAATAAAACAGCGGAAGCAGTAATACATGTTTACATTATTATTAAAACGTAAAATAAATGTTTATGAACTAAAATATAATATGCGATGTGGACTCCATGCAAGCATCAAATCTATCATCACAAAGTTGCAAACAGCTAGCTCAATCATCACCTGAGACAAAACATGCTTAAAGTGTCAACCAAAAAGGTTGAGTGAAATTCACAGGTTTATAAATAATATCCAAAGTTTTAGACCACAAGATTTAGTTTAAAGTTGATTGATATAGAAATATCAATCTAAAAGTGTTGATGCATTTTGTAATATCGCTACTAAACAAGTTTACCCTATGACACCTTGTACTGTCAGTGTCATGGAATCATTATTATGTAACCAAAGACCAACGGTCGAATGGTTAGAGACGTTACTCTCAATAGGCCTACTCACAATAATTAAGTTTGCATTTAAACATAGCAATTAACGATATTACGGTAGGGATTTAGCATGAATCAAAGCATGAAAGCATAGTTAACAATTTAGTACTTGTGTCTAAGCGTAAAACAGTTATAAAGCAAGCATGTGTCTCACCCCAAAAGTTGTAAAACAGTTATGAAACAGTAAAAAGTGGGGCTATGAAGTTCACCTTAGTAGCACAAAAGAGTATTCCACGAAAGAATTGAACGGAAGGACGTGACTGAGATCTCAACCTAGAGATAGAACGTATGATCAGACATTGCCTAACAGATAATAGTATATAGTACTATATTGATAGTAATGGTTCACTAAAGAATTTCCATTTTCGGAAGGTTACTATTTATGGAAAGTTTCCACTTATAGTAATTTTTCAATTTTAGAAAGTTCGGGTTAATCTTTAGCAAGATGTTGTACAACTTTACTCAAACTTCGTTGCTATCAAATAAGTCAGGAATGACCAGATGTAACCGAGGGCCCATGACTCTTGACCAGAATCTAAGTCATGGCATTCGAGATCCACAAGCTTACCCATAAATGGCAACCTAGACATCATTCACTTACGACCGTGAGTAGCGATGAAGTTCACATGAATTATACATTACCTTTGATTAACCTTCACTTTAGGTTTATATGTTATTATATATGTTATATTATATTTATTAATGTATTAACAATTTGATTATCTTATATTATATACTATAAGTTATTATTATTAAATTAGTATAGTTATAAAATAAGTATTTATTAATAATGTATTGTTATTAACTTACATTATAAGCATTATTCTTTATTATATAGTATACTTAGTTATTAACCGTAAGTTATAATAATAATAATATTAATTTAGTATATGTAATATACTTATGTTAATCGAAAATCATACTAATATATGTTAATTCGAATATTAATTCATTAAATATTATATTTAATAATTTTTATAAACTTAGTTAATTATACAATTCAGTAGGATATTTTATACAAATAATTTTATCAAGTTTTTGTATTTATTTCCCACTTTTCTTTATATATACTCGGTTTATATTAATCAAATTTAATTAGGTAATACATATTAAAACGACCTAAATAAATAATTTTATATTTTTTACAGGTTCTATATTATGTAAAAATATTATAAAAATTATTAAATCAAATTTTATATCAAAATATCATTTATTTAATGTTTTCTAATTATTTAACACATGTAATCGACCTATAATTAAATAAATAGGAAAAGTAATTTAAAATTAATTTTTATATTTTTTTAAAGTATCTAGTGATGCTACTAATCATATAAAAATTTTATAAAAATATTTAATACACGTTTGTATTTATTTTGTATTTTCTTTATTATTTCTCTCGGTTTAGAATAATGCAAAAGTAAATTATTTTTAAATACTAATCGTCCCATTTATTTAATTTTTATAATTTTTGCTTGTTTATAAAAGTATAATAATCTCAAAAAAAAATTATAATTATTTTTATTACTGATTAATATTTTATTACAAATTTTATATTGTTTTTATGTTTAAATACTACATAATTAGTATTTAATTATAAATAATATTCCATAAATTATCAAAATTATTTTTATACATCATAAAACTTATAATATTAATTATAACATTTAAAAATAATTTATATATATTAAATTCAAATTTTTAAAGAATGTACAAAAAAATAAAAGCAATTCGATAAAAAAATATAGAAAATACCTCAAGTACTTTCCCAAGTTTTTGAGAGAGTTTTTCCAAAGATTTGATACAAGTTTTTATAAAATGGAAGTGGGTATTTATAGGAAAAAAATGGTTGGTGAAAATAAAAAATATAAATAAAATAAAGGTGCCAATTTTGACCAAAATATAAAAACATGTTAAAAATGTTTTTAATAAGTTTTTATTTTTGAAAATATTTAGTCAAAATTCATGGGCTCATTATTTAATTTATAAAAAAAATCTCTTTTTTTTATAAGCTAAATATATATATATATATAATGATTAAAATAACTTATCATTTAATTAATAATTATGTTTCATATAGTTTTAAATATAATACACATTGATATTAATATTAACTAAAGTTATTTTATATAATTAGTGTAAACTTTAGTTAACAAAAAGTGTCGACTAAAAATAAATATTTGATCAATGTCAAATTTAATTATATATTACGTATGGATAACAACCCTATTGTCAAATTAGTCAATTCAGGTATGAAAATATGAGGGTTGTTATAATATTACACATCGATTTAAATTTCCGAATGCAGTTTTTAAACAATACTCCTGAGAATAAACATACTTAAAACGTCAACAAAAATGTTGGTGAGTTATAGATTTAACCTATATATCAAGTTATATTAATAGACCACAAGATTTCATTTTTCATAATACATACAGGAACACTCATCTGTATAAAAATCATTCATATGAAGAACACCTGGTAACTGGCATTAACAAAATACATATAGAATATCCCCAAATATACAGGAACACTCATCTGTATATAGAAATCGAAGTACTAAAACATCCATAACCTGGATGGGGTCTGTTAGGCCCAATAGATCTATCTTCAGGATTCGCGTCAATTAGTGGCGTTCACTAATTCTTAGGTTACCAAGCAAAAGGGGTGATATTCAATAAGGTAATTCAATCATAGAATGTGATTTTCAAGTACTTGTGTCTATTTTGTAAATCATTTATAAAAAACTGCATGTACTCTCATCCCAAAAATATTCGATAGTAAAAATGAAACTATAACTCACTTTCACAGATTTTTCCTTCGTCGGAAAATAACACTTGGCCACTGGTCGATTCACGAACCTATAACAAATATATACATACATTTCAAAGTATGATTGAAATATATTCATAGCAATTTTTATTACGCGTTGATGATTTAAGTTGTTAAATTAGCAGTCCAACGTTAGTAGTCCACAATTAGTAGTCCACAGTTAGTAGTACATAAAATAAATCAATATAAAATCTCGAATCAATCCACGACCCAGTGTATACAATTCTCAGACTCAATCACAACTCAAAGTATATATATTATTTTGGAATCAACCTCAACCCTGTATAGCTAACTCGATCATTACCGCATATAAAGTGTCTATGGTTGTTCCAAATAATATATATAGATGACGTCGATATGATATGTCAAAACATTGTATACGTGTCTATAGTCTATCAAGATTACATAATATATGTTAGAATACATGTACAATACAATATAAGTTAGTTAAGTTATGGTTAATATGGATTTGTTACAATGTTTCACGTAGTTAAAACTAGTAATTTTTACCAATTTTGTTTTACCCATCATTTCTTCGTTTTAAATCCGTTTTGAGTGAATCCAGTTGCTATGGTTTTGTATCGAACTTGAATTTATGAAACTAAATAGAAAAGGTGGTGGTTTATAGTCGGAGTTACAGGTTACAAGTCATTTTTGTAAGAGATAGTCATTTCAGTCGAAAGAACGACGTCTTGATGACCATTTTGAAAAACATACTTCCACTTTGAGTTTAACCATGATTTTGGATATAGTTTCATGTCCATAAGAAAAATCATTTTCCCAGAAGAACAACTTTTAAATCAAAGTTTATCATAGTTTTTAATTATCTAACCCAAAACAGCCCCCGGTTTTACTACGACGGCGTATGTCCGGTTTTACGGTGTTCTTCGTGTTTTCAGGTTTTAAATCATTAAGTTAGCATATCATATAGATATAGAACATATGTTTAGTTGATTTTAAAAGTTAATTTAGAAGGATTAACTTTTTTTGCGAATAAGTTTAGAATTAACTAAACTATGTTCTAGTGATTACAAGTTATAATCTTCGAATAAGATAGTTATATATATAGGAATCGAACAAGGTTATGAACACCATTACTACCTCCAGTATATTAGGTAAACCTACTGGAAATGATGAAAAAATAACTTGAGCTTTAAAGGATCTTTGATGGCTTGGAAGTTCTTGAAGTAGAATCATGACACGAAAACAAGTTCAAGTAAGATTACTACTTGAATTAAGATATTTATAGTTATAGAAATCGAATCAAAGTTTGAATATGAATATTACCTTGTATTAGAAAGATAACCTACTGTAAATAACAAAGGTTTTTTGATCTTAGATGATTGCTTGGAATGGATTAGAAAGCTTGGAAGTATACTTGCAAACTTGAAAGTATTCTTGATTTTATGAAACTAGAACTTATAGAATTTATGAAGAACACTTAGAACTTGAAGATAGAACTTGAGAGAGATCAATTAGATGAAGAAAATTGAAGAATGAAAGTGTTTATAGGTGTTTTTGGTCGTGGATAATGGGTTAGCTATAAAGGATGTGTAAGTTTGTTTTCTTGTATATAATTCATGAATGATTAATAAAAATTTTGTAATCTTGCTAAATAATTCATACTAGATTACAAAGAATGGTTCTCACATGTTTAGGTGACTCATTAAGGCTACTAAGAGCTGATCATTGAAGTGTATATACAAATATTAAATACATCTAAAAGCTGGGTATTGTACGAGTACGAATACGGATGAATACGAGTAGAATTGTTGATGAAAACGAATGAGAATGTAATTGTGACCAACTTTGATAAGTATGAGTGTTTTGATATGTGTCTTGAAGTCTTCCAAAAGTATATTAATACATCTTAATACACTACATGTATATACATTTTAACTGAGTCGTTAAGTCATCGTTAGTCGTTACATGTAAGTGTTGTTTCGAAACCTTTAAGTTAACGATCTTGTTAAATGTAATTAATCCATTGTTATTATACTTAAATGAGATGTTAAATTGTTATGTTAACATGATAACATGGTGTATGAATATATCTTAATATCATATATATATATGTTTAAAATACTATTACAACGATAATCGTTACATATATATATATTGTTTCGAAATCCTTAAGTTTGTAGTCTCATCTTACTTGTGTAGTTCATTGTTAATACACTTAATGATATAATTAATTATCATTTTATCATGTTAAACATAGTGTGTTCATATCTTAATACAATGCATATGTATTTATTTTAATTAAAACGTTGTTATAACGATAATCGTTATATATATCGTTTCGAGTTTCTTTACTTCAGTAGTTTCATTTTATGCATATAACTCATTGTTAATATATTTAGTGAGATACTTACTTATCATAATCTCATGCTAACTATATATATCATCATGTAGTTTTTACAAGTTTTTAACGTTCGTGAATCGCCGGTCAACTTGGGTGGTCAATTGTCTACATGAAATCTATTTCAATTAATCAAGTCTTAACAAGTTTGATTGCTTAACATGTTGGAAATATTTAATCATGTAGATATCAATTTCATTTAATATATAATCATGGAAAAGTTCGGGTCACTACGCCATGTACATAAAATTGACCCGATTTTAGTTTTAGTTTTGGATTTTGCACATGTTAGATCCATAAAGATATGTTAAATGTGTTGAATCAATACAAGAGGAAATAGTGTTTGGAATGATTGAAATAGTGCACTTAAGGTGTTTGATGAAATGTCTGAAAGAAAAATTAATTATGGTATTTAGGCAGGAGCAAGAGACACCTTGTTCCTTGCTCCCAGGTGGAAAGAAGGTCGCAAGAGGCACCTTGCTCCCTGCTCCCAAGTGGAAGGAAGGTCGCAAGATGACACCTTGTGCATTGTGTGGGCAAATTGGCTACAACAAAAAAAAAATTTATGAGTTATGAGACAAAAAATGTTGGAAATTATAAGTAATAATCCCTTACATTTATGCTTAATGATAGTATTATGGACTGTCGTTAGGAAATTTCAAAAATGATTTACTTTTTGAGAAAGATAAACTGGCGGGAGACGTTTCTGTAGGATGCCATATATGTAACAATCCGTTCCACATTCGATAATGAAAATAATTGTGAGTCACTTATAAGTTTAAAGTTGAAAATAACTAATATATATCCTACTATGGTTTTTAGTTAAAAAATGGAGCTACCCGATTAATCACTGCTAACTAATACTCTCTCCGTCCCAAAAATATAGTCCAATAATTTTTTTGAGATGTCCCAAATTAATTGTCAACTTTCATAAAAAGAAAAGAATAATGTGATAATGTTCTTTTATGCCACTTTATTGTATAAGAAAAAAATATGGGTAATAAGTAATGAGTAAGAGTGAAAAGTTAATAAAAGTATACATGTGTCAGTCACTTTTTCTTCAACGGTGAGTTATTTGTCTGGGACAATAGATTTAGAACGAATGGAGTATTATCTCGTATTACAGTCTATAATAATATATTTGGTAAATAATAAAGGTCTTGTTTCCTTGGTTTTCGTAGGGCTTGTTTTCTAAGGGCTTCCAGGCCATATGCGAAAAGACAAAAAAGCCCATCGTGTGTTTATCGGGTGTTAAAGTTAAATAGATGGTTTTAACTCTCAGTTAATTCTGAGACCAAACACGTATTATACTTATAATTTGGAACCAACCATGATCGATTTAAATTTTAGATCCAATATAATTTTTAGTACAAAATTTGGGGATCAAAGAAGAAAGTTTTTCTAAAACAAATTACTCCGTATAAAATGTTACGGAATATAGTGATTGTAAACACAAGTCAAACATGGAGTATTACATAACATTGATAGTCCTTCAGCTAGTCAAATATTATCTTTTCTTTCATAAATAAAGACTTTGAAGTTTGGTATCTATCAATAGTGTCGGTCAATTGCCTTAAAGGTAGATATTTGTAATATACTATACGGGTGATGATTCGTACACCACCAATTTTTAGCCGTACACCACCAAACATGCTTTACAGTGTTGTACAGTACAGCATCATAATGCATGTTTGGTGGTGTACGGCTAAAAACTGGTGGTGTACGAATCACTCCCCTATACTAAAGGATGTGGAGTCCTTGTTTAGAGAATTTGGAACGTTTGGAAAATTCATACCTACACTGTAATTATGAATTTAGCAATTAGCATGTTATATTTCATTACATTAATAAAGTGATTATGTGGTGTTCATGAGTTCATGTTTTTTTTAACAACGATTGAGATCACCCGAAGGGGACTAAACCACCCGTTGCGATCATCTCCCGTTTCGACTATGCCGATGCAGTGATAATAACCTCGCCCCCACCGCTGTCCGGGAGGAAACCTTGAAACCGATCCAAAGGCACGGCCAAGTAAAACCCCCTCCCCTTTACCCCCCAAACGATATGAAAAGGTGTCATGGGTGAATACTTCATGGCAAGGATGAAATTGTATTTTTAATATGTAGTCAACGAGGGTCGAACTCATGACCTCTCCTAAAAGAGGCAGACCACCAATCGCTGAATCACATCACAACTCTTCATGAGTTCATGTTTGGTTTCAAATAAATGTATAATGTCTATTTTATAAGACCCTATAGATCTTTAATGTTATTGGTTTGTTTACTTTACTTCACTTAGTTGAAGTAGTTAAAAGTAGTTAACTTTTTGACTTATGAATGGACTTTATTATAGGTAGTTACGGCAATATAAAATGTACTATACTATATTATTACTATACTATTAATATTAATATCTAAAATTAAAATAGAGTTATTGGTTGATGTTCTGATATCTTCAGATATTTCAATTTTATCTCAGAAGTAAGGAAAAAAAATCTGAAACAATTATGAGATAACCATTTAAACGGTGTACATCATCAAATATTCACCTTCACCAAAAAAACTTAAACAGTGAAAATCTTATTTGTATAGTCGTTTACCCATCTAATTTTAGTTCTAAGCAATTTTTTTAAAAAAAACCTTATCCTGAAAGCTCTCTTTTTTAAATGTATAGAATAGAATTGTTAAATTACAATATTTGTTAGGGAATAGGTTGTTGGAGATATGGAGAACTTTAAACAATTAGAGGAAAGATTTCAGGAAACTCACACGAAGCTTCTACGAAGTTGTTAGGAAACTCACATGTAGCTTCTACGAAGTTGTTAGGAAACTCACATGTAGCTTCCACGAAGTTGTGAGGAAATTCACATGTAGCTTCCACGAAGCTGTCAGGAAACTCCCATGTAGCTTCCATGAAGCTATCAGGAAACTCACATGAAGCTTCAAGGAATTATTTTTAGCTTACTCTTTAAACCATTCTATAAATAGACCCTCTTGTAACTCATTGTAAACACACCACAAATATTCAGTAAATACATTCTCTAGTTGGTCCGTGGACTAAAGCAATCACAACAATTGCATATAACCACGTTATCTCTTGTGTCGATTTACATTTCTTGCATTTATAATCTTTCGTTCATTAAGTGGGTTAGTAATCTTGTAGAATTACTATCGGTGAGTGATCTTGTTGAATCACTTGCGTTGTTTTGGGTCCTAATATCCTTACAACTGGTATCAGAGCACAAGGTTTCGTTAAGGGAACGATGGCGGAAGACGGGAAGTTTAGAATCGACCGATTCGATGGGAGAGACTTTGGCTTTTGGAAGATGCAAATTGAAGATTACTTGTATCAAAAGAAGCTACACCAACCCTCTGTTAGAGACCAAGCCCGAAAGCATGAGCGATGCCGATTGGACGCTTTTGGATCGTCAAGCTTTGGGTGCGATTCGTCTTTCACTTGCTAAGAACGTTGCATACAACGTTGTAAATGAGAAGACGACGTTTGCTTGCTTGAAAGCACTCTCTAACATGTATGAGAAACCTACCGCTTCTAATAAGGTTTTTCTCATGCGACAATTGTTAATACGAAGATGAATGAAGGTACGAGTGCAACAGATCATATCAACGAGTTCAACAACATCATATCGAGGTTAGCATCGGTAGATATTGTGTTTGATGATGAGTTAAAGGCACTAATCTTGCTTTCATCATTACCGAAAAGTTGGTCGGGTACGGTTACCACAGTTAGTTGCTCTACGGGAACTACTAAGCTAGCGTTTGAAGGAATAAGGGATTTGATTCTTGGTGAAGATACTCGTAGGAGAAACTCGGGGGATTCGACATCCGGTTCCTTGTTAAGTACTATAACAACCCTCATTTTTTTTTCCTTATGAATTAATCAAGTTGTCCTTAGGGTTTCAATGTCATATTCTGTGCATCATCATTAGGGTTGTTATCCATTTCGACAAACGAACTAAAAAAATTTATGCAATCATTAAATGATCGTAACCCTAATATAATTTAAAACCCTAAACCAAACCCTATACATTAAATACGAAACCCTAATAGCAATTAATATTGAATATTAAAACCTAACCCTACTACTAAATAAATAATATAAATAATATGACATAAATTAAAATGTGAAAATATTTATAGGATTTAAACAAATAAGAATTTATGTAAACTACTTGGAACTAAATAAAAATAAAAGTTAGGGTCTAATAATTAATAAAATGTAATTAAAATAATTATAACTTTAATAATAATAATAACAATAATAATAATAAAATATATATATATATATATATATATATATATATATATATATATATATATATATATATATATATATATATATATATATATATATATATATATATATATATATAAATACTTAAATAAATAAGTATAACCGTAAAAAAAAAATATAAATCATATGTATCGGTTATGTATATCAACTGTAGGGATTAACAAGAGATTAGCAATTTGAACACTAAGTTTCCATCTCCTAGTTAATCTATAATTAGGATCCTTAATCTCCAAGTATTTGATAGCAACTAGGAAACCTCCAACAACTATAAAAGGCATCATGTATTCCATAATAATCACCACAAAATAAACCTGCAATTGACGACTAGTTCCTGTTTTCCCTCTTCTATTTTTCTGTCGACTAAAACTGCACCTCCTGCAGCCTTGTTTCAGTCGACTGCACAACCCAAAAACCCCCTCCTGTTGACGACTAAAAACCCTCACAAAAAGCCTGCAATCCAGCCTGCCAAGTCGCCATCAAAACCTGCCTGTTTCTGTCATTCTACCGCCACTTCCTGCCTGCTGTTACAGCTTTTCTGTTTGGTTCTGTGTCACCATGTGTTACAGTCATTTTTCTGCTGTATTCGCTTGTAAACCAGTCCAAGAAATCGTCCTTTGTTGCTGCTTGTTTCTGCTGCTGTCTAGTTATTTCTGTCGAACAAAAGAAGACCCAAAGACCCCTCTTTTGGGACGTATTGCTGCTGCTACTGCAATCTGTTTCTGTCGAAGTGCTTCTGACCCAAAACAGTCCTTTTTGGGTCATGATTTCTTGCTGTTGCTGCTGCATTCGTCTTCTGTTTTTCTGTTTCTGTTTTCGTACCAGACTCATCATCAATCTTGCTTAAGGTATACCTAATAAACCATGGTCCAACCCTACATTAATTCTTTTAAGTTATTGTTATAAGTGTTAAGATTAAGTAATGAAAGAATTGATGTTGTAAGGATAATAATAATGAATAATGTTAATAGTTATAAACCAAGTTAAAAGTATCATATTAGATATTATGAATGGATCATGAAGTATTAAGATTATGTTAAAAGTTATGATTTTATGTTAAAGATGTTTTGATAATGATAAAAGATGAATGATAATAAACTAGTTGTAAAATTTAAAAGATGATAACAAGCATGAGTTATAATTATGGAGTAATAAGATTTGTTAAACCTAAAGGTGTTATGAATTAGTTATGATTGATAAAAGATGAACTAGATAATGAAGCATGTAGGAATAAAGTTATGATTTTATGTGAAAAGTTATTAACTAATTTGTAAAGATAGATAAAGATTATGAGTTGATTAGGGTTAAAAAGATTACTAGTTAATAAGTTAAAAACTTATGATTTTATGTTAAGTTATAAAGAATGTGATTAAAAGATTCAGGTTATGATTGTGGTGTTGTAACATAGTTATGATCATGGTGTACATGCATGCATACGTACGTATGTGCACGTATACACTGTATGTATATGTGTGTGTGTATATGTAAATATATGCATACGTGTATATGTATGTGAATATAAGTATGTATATGTATGTGTGAATGTATGTATGAATGTGCATTATGAAAGTTATATAAGTATAGTAAAAATAATAATAAAAGTAATAAGTATATGTATATGTACCATCTTACACCATTGTATATGTAACACATACACCTACTATATATATATATATATATATATATATATATATATATATATATATATATATATATATATATATATATATATATATATATATATATATATATACATATATATAGTATTGAACGTATACGTGGATGATAATAATAAAGAATGTATATATGTATGTATCACATAGATATAATTATATACGTAACATATAATGATAACTCACATAATAGTTGAATAATTAAAGTGATTAATGATACTATTACTAGTATAACCTATACACATACCTATATAGTAACACTTAATAACACTAATTATATTATCACTCATATAATTATAACTTTCTCGAAAACTGTCACTGTTAATATAGTTTACTATATTAATAAACAAACTTTATGTTTATTAGACATTAACTAATCGAACATGATATCTCTAGGTTGAGATCTCCGTGTTCAACACTCCGATAATATAACTTGCGTGGAATATTTATCTGCTATTAAGGTGAACTTCATAGCCCCACTTTTTAACTTCTTTATATACTTATTTTGAACTTTTGGGGTGAGACACATGCTTGCTTTCAAACTGTGTTACGCTTAGACACAAGTACTCAAACTTTATTTTGATCAGTTCAAACTGTTTGCTAACATGCTTTGATTCATGCTTAATCCCTACCATGATATCGTTAATTACTGGAATTTGGTAAGCTTAGTTATTGTGATAGCGCTATTGAGGGTGACGTCTCTATCCAGATGACCTCTAGTCAATGGATACATAATAACGATGAACGATACGAACGTGATGTGTTTAGGGTAACTAATGGTTAGTATCGATATCATATACACCAGCACTACTACCGAACTGATTATGAAATGTCCCGTTCATATTGATTATAAACGTTCCATATTAATTGATTTCGTTGCGAGATTTTGACCTCTATATGAGACGTTTTTCAAAGACTGCATTCATTTTTAAAACAACCATAACCTTTATTTTATCAATAAAGGTTTCAAAAGCATTACGTAGATTATCAAATAATGATTATCGAAAATATACTGTTTACACACGACCATTACATAATGGTTTACAATAGAAATATATTACATCGACATATGTTTCTTAAATGCAGTTTTTACACAATATCATACAAACATGGACTCCAAATCTTGTCCTTATTTTAGTATGCAACAGCGGAAGCTCTTAGTATTCACCTGAGAATAAACATGCTTTAAACGTCAACAAAAATGTTGGTGAGTTATAGGTTTAACCTATATATATATCATATCGTAACAATAGACCACAAGATTTCATATTTCAATACACATCCCATACATAGAGATAAAAATCATTCATATGGTGAACACCTGGTAACCGACATTAACAAGATGCATATATAAGAATATCCCCATCATTCCGAGACACCCTTCAGATATGATATAAATTTCGAAGTACTAAAGCATCCGGTACTTTGGATGGGGTTTGTTAGGCCCAGTAGATCTATCTTTAGGATTCGCGTCAATTAGGGTGTCTGTTCCCTAATTCTTAGATTACCAGACTTAATAAAAAGGGGCATATTCAATTTCGATAATTCAACCATAGAATGAAGTTTCACGTACTTGTGTCTATTTTGTAAATCATTTATAAAACCTGCATGTATTCTCATCCCAAAAATATTAGATTTTAAAAGTGGGACTATAACTCACTTTCACAGATTTTTACTTCGTCGGGAAGTAAGACTTGGCCACTGGTCGATTCACGAACCTATAACAAATATGTACATATATATCAAAGTATATTCAAAATATATTTACAACACTTTTAATACAATTTGATGTTTTAAGTTTATTAAGTCAGTTGTCCTCGTTAGTAACCTACAACTAGTTGTCCAACGTTAGATGTACAGAAAAAAATTGATATATATTATCTTGAATCAATCCACGACCCAGTGTATACATGTCTCAGGCTAGATCACAACTCAAAGTATATATATTTTTGGAATCAACCTCAACCACGTATAGCTAACTCCCACATTACTGCATATAGAGTGTCTATGGTTGTTCCAAATAATATATACACATGGGTCGATATGATATGTCAAAACATTTGCATACGTGTCTATGGTATTCCAAGATTATATAATATATTAGAATACATGTATAATACAATATAAGTTAGCTAGGATATGATTAATATAGATTTGTTACCAATTTTCACGTTGCTACAACAAGAAAAATTATCCAATCTTGTTTTACCCATAACTTCTTCATTTTAAATCCGTTTTGAGTGAATAAAATTGCTATGGTTTCATATTGAACTCTATTTTATGAATCTATACAGAAAAATTATAGGTTTATAGTCAGAAATATAAGTTACAAGTCATTTTTGTAAAGGTAGTCATTTCAGTCGAAAGAACGACGTCTAGATGACCATTTTAGAAAACATACTTCCACTTTGAGTTTAATCATGATTTTTGGATATAGTTTCATGTTCATAAGAAAAATCATTTTCCCAGAAGAAAAACTTTTAAATCAAAGTTTATCATAGTTTTTAATTAACTAACCCAAAACAGCCCGCGGTGTTACTACGACGGCGTATGTCCGGTTTTACAGTGTTCTTCGTGTTTCCAGGTTTTAAATCATTAAGTTAGCATATCATATAGATATAGAACATGTGTTTAGTTGATTTTAAAAGTCAAGTTAGAAGGATTAACTTTTGTTTGCGAACAAGTTTAGAATTAACTAAACTATGTTCTAGTGATTACAAGTTTAAACCTTCGAATAAGATAGCTTTATATGTATGAATTGAATGATGTTATAAACATCATTACTACCTCAAGTTTTATGGATAAAGCTACTGGAAATGAGAAAAATGGATCTAGCTTCAAAGGATCCTTGGATGGCTTGAAAGTTCTTGAAGCAGAATCATGACACGAAAACAAGTTCAAGTAAGATTTTCACTTGAAATAAGATTGTTATAGTTATAGAAATTGAATCAAAGTTTGAATATGAGTATTACCTTGTATTAGAAAGATATTTTACTGTAAATAAGAAAGATTTCTTGAGGTTGGATGATCACTCTACAAGATTGGAAGTAAGCTAGCAAACTTGGAAGTATTCTTGATTTTATGAAACTAGAACTTGTAGAATTTATAAAGAACACTTAGAACTTGAAGATAGAACTTGAGAGAGATCAATTAGATGAATAAAATTAAATAATGAAAGTGTTTGTAGGTGTTTTTGGTCGTTGGTGTATGGATTAGATATATAGGATATGTAATTTTGTTTTCATGTAAATAAGTCATGAATGATTACTCATATTTTTGTAATTTTATGAGATATTTCATGCTAGTTGCCAAATGATGGTTCCCACATGTGTTAGGTAACTCACATGGGCTGCTAAGAGCTGATCATTGGAGTGTATATACCAATAGTACATACATCTAAAAGCTATGTATTGTACGAGTACGAATACGGGTGCATACGAGTAGAATTGTTGATGAAACTGAACGAGGATGTAATTGTAAGCATTTTTGTTAAGTAGAAGTATTTTGATAAGTGTCTTGAAGTATTTCAAAAGTGTATGAATACATATTAAAACACTACATGTATATACATTTTAACTGAGTCGTTAAGTCATCGTTAGTCGTTACATGTAAGTGTTGTTTTGAAACCTTTAGGTTAACGATCTTGTTAAATGTTGTTAACCCATTGTTTATTAAATCAAATGAGATGTTAAATTATTACATTATTATGATATAATGATGTATTAATATATCTTAATATGATATATATACATTAAATGTCGTTACAACGATAATCGTTACATATATGTCTCGTTTCAAAATCATTAAGTTAGTAGTCTTGTTTTTACATATATAGTTCATTGCTAATATACTTAATGATATGTTTACTTATCATAATATCATGTTAACTATATATATATATATATATATCATCATATAGTTTTTACAAGTTTTAACGTTCGTGAATCGCCGGTCAACTTGGGTGGTCAATTATCTATAAGAAACCTATTTCAATTAATCAAGTCTTAACAAGTTTGATTGCTTAACATGTTGGAAACACTTAATAATGTAAATAACAATTTCATTTAATATATATATAAACATGGAAAAGTTCGGGTCACTACAGTACCTACCCGTTAAATAAATTTCGTCCCGAAATTTTAAGCAGTTGGAGGTGTTGACGTATCTTCTGGAAATAAATGCGGGTATTTCTTCTTCATCTGATCTTCTCATTCCCAGGTGAAATCGGGCCCTCTACAAGCATTCCATCGAACCTTAACAATTGGTATCTTGGTTTGCTTAAGTCTTTTAACCTCACGATCCATTATTTCGACGGGTTCTTCGATGAATTGAAGTTTTTTGTTGATTTGGATTTCATCTAACGGAATAGTGAGATCTTCTTTAGCAAAACATTTCTTCAAATTCGAGACGTGGAAAGTGTTATGTACAGCCGCGAGTTGTTGAGGTAACTCAAGTCGGTAAGCTACTGGTCCGACACGATCAATAATCTTGAATGGTCCAATATACCTTGAATTTAATTTCCCTCGTTTACCAAATCAAACAACACCTTTCCAAGGTGCAACCTTAAGCATGACCATCTCTCCAATTTCAAATTCTATATCTTTTCTTTTAATGTCGACGTAGCTCTTTTGTCGACTTTGGGCGGTTTTCAACCGTTGTTGAATTTGGATGATCTTCTCGGTAGTTTCTTGTATTATCTCCGGACCCGTAATCTGTCTATCCCCCACTTCACTCCAACAAATCGGAGACCTGCACTTTCTACCATAAAGTGCTTCAAACAGCGCCATCTCAATGCTTGAATGATAGCTGTTGTTGTAGGAAAATTCTGCTAACGGTAGATGTCGATCCCAACTATTTCCGAAATCAATAACACATGCTCGTAGCATGTCTTCAAGCGTTTGTATCGTCCTTTCGCTCTGCCCATCAGTTTGTGGATGATAGGCAGTACTCATGTCTAGACGAGTTCCTAATGCTTGCTGTAATATCTATCAGAATCTTGAAATAAATCTGACATCCCTATCAGAGATAATAGAGATTGGTATTCCATGTCTGGAGATGACTTCCTTCAAATACAGTAGTGCTAACTTCTCTATTTTGTCATCTTCTCTTATTGGCAGGAAGTGTGCTGATTTGGTGAGACGATCAACTATTACCCAAATAGTATCAAAACCACTTGCAGTCATTGGCAATTTAGTGATGAAATCCATGGTAATATTTTCCCATTTCCATTCCGGGATTTCAGGTTGTTGTAGTAGACCTGATGGTTTCTGATGTTCAGCTTTGACCTTAGAATACGTCAAACATTCTTCTACATATTTATCAATATCGGCTTTCATACCTGGCCACCAAAATTGTTTCTTAAGATCCTTGTACATCTTCTCCGTTCCAGGATGTATTGAGTATCTGGTTTTATGAGCTTCTCTAAGTACCATTTCTCTCATATCTCTAAATTTTAGTACCCAAATTCTTTCAGCCCTATACCGGGTTCCATCTTCCCGAATATTAAGATGCTTCTCCGATCCTTTGGGTATTTCATCCTTTAAATTTTCCTCTTTTAAAACTCCTCGTTGCACCTCCTTTATTTGAGTAGTAAGGTTAGTGTGAATCATTATATTCATAGATTTTACTCGAATGAGTTCTCCGTCCTTTCTGCTCAAGGCATCGGCTACCACATTTGCCTTCCCCGGGTGGTAACGAATCTCAAAGTCGTAATCATTCAACAATTCAATCCACCTACGCTGCCTCATATTCAGTTGTTTCTGATTAAATATGTGTTGAAGACTTTTGTGGTCGGTATATATAATACTTTTGACCCCATATAAGTAGTGCCTCCAAGTCTTTAATGCAAAAACAACCGCGCCTAATTCCAAATCATGCGTCGTATAATTTTGTTCGTGAATATTTAATTGTCTAAACGCATAAGCAATCACCTTCATTCGTTGCATTAATACACAACCGAGACCTTGCTTTGATGCGTCACAATAAATCACAAAATCATCATTCCCTTCAGGCAATGACAATATAGGTGCCGTAGTTAGCTTTTTCTTCAATAATTGAAACGCCTTCTCTTGTTCATCCTTCCATTCAAATTTCTTCCCTTTATGCGTTAATGCAGTCAAGGGTTTTGCTATTTTGGAGAAATCTTGGATGAATCTTCTGTAATAACCAGCCAATCCTAAAAATTGACGTATATGCTTCAGAGATTTTGGGGTTTCCCACTTTTCAACTGTTTCTATCTTTGCCGGGTCCACCTGGATACCTTCTTTGTTCACTATGTGACCGAGGAATTGAACTTCTTCCAACCAAAATGCACACTTTGAAAACTTAGCGTACAGTTTTTCTTTCCTCAATACTTCTAGCACTTTTCTCAAATGTTCTTCGTGCTCTTGATCATTCTTTGAGTAAATAAGTATGTCATCGATGAAAACAATGACAAACTTGTCAAGATATGGCCCACACACTCGGTTCATAAGGTCCATGAACACAGCTGGTGCGTTAGTCAATCCAAACGACATAACTATAAACTCGTAATGACCATAACGCGTCCTAAAAGCAGTTTTTGGAATATCATCTTCCTTTACTCGCATTTGATGATATTCAGAACGTAAATCAATCTTCGAAAAAACTGACGAGCCTTGTAGTTGATTAAATAAGTCGTCAATTCTCGGCAGTGGATAACGGTTTTTGATGGTAAGTTTGTTCAACTCTCTATAGTCAATACACAACCTAAATGTACCATCCTTCTTCTTGACAAACAAAACAGGAGCTCCCCATGGTGATGTGCTTGGTCGAATGAAACCACGTTCTAATAGTTCTTGCAGTTGGCTTTGCAGTTCTTTCATCTCGCTGGGTGCGAGTCTATAAGGAGCACGAGCTATTGGTGCAGCTCCTGGTACAAGATCTATTTGAAATTCAACAGATCGATGTGGAGGTAGTCCCGGTAATTCTTTCGGAAATACATCGGGAAATTCTTTTGTGACGGGAACATCATTGATGCTCTTTTCTTCAGTTTGTACTTTCTCGACGTGTGCTAGAACTGCATAGCAACCTTTTCTTATCAGTTTTTGTGCCTTCAAATTACTAATAAGATGTAGCTTCGTGTTGCCCTTTTCTCCGTACACCATTAAGGGTTCTCCTTCTTCTCGTACAATACGAATTGCATTTTTATAACATACGATCTCTGCTTTCACCTTCTTCAGCCAGTCCATGCCAACTATTACATCAAATCTCCCTAACTCTATTGGTATCAAATCAATCTTAAATATTTCGCTACCCAGTTTAATTTCTCGATTCCGGCATACATAATCTGCTGAAATTAATTTACCGTTTGCTAATTTGAGTAAAAATTTACTATCCAACGGCGTCAATGGACAACTTAATTTAGCACAAAAATCTCTACTCATATAGCTTCTATCCGCACCCGAATCAAATAAAACGTAAGAAGATTTATTGTCAATAAGAAACGTACCCGTAACAAGCTCCAGGTCTTCCTGTGCCTCTGCCGCATTAATATTGAAAACTCTTCCGCAGCCTTGTCCATTCGTGTTCTCCTGGTTCGGGCAATTTCTAATAATGTGGCCAGGTTTTCCACATTTATAACAAACTACATTGGCATAACTTGCTCTGACACTACTTGCTCCGCCATTACTCATTCCAACACCATTTGTTCCTTTCGTTCTATTAACCCCTGGTCCGTAGACCTCACACTTCGCTGCGTTATGACCATTTCTTTTACACTTGTTGCAAAATTTGGTGCAGAACCCCGAGTGATACTTTTCACACCTTTGGCATAGCTGCTTCTGATTGTTGTTGTTGTTGCGGTTGTTATTGTTGTTGGGATGATTGTTGTAGTTGTTGTTGTTGTTGTTGGGCCGTTTGTTGTAGTTGCGATTGATGTTGCGATTGTTGGGATAGTTGTTGCGATTATTGTTGTAATTGCTGTTGTTGTTGTATTGGTGATTCTTATCACCGTTTTCCTCCCACTTTCTTTTGACTTGCTTCACATTGGCCTCTTCAGCCGCCTGTTCTTTAATTCTTTCCTCAATCTGATTCACTAGTTTGTGAGCCATTCTACATGCCTGTTGTATGGAGGCGGGCTCGTGTGAACTTATATCTTCTTGGATTCTTTCCGGTAATCCTTTCACAAACGCGTCGATCTTCTCTTCCTCATCTTCGAACGCTCTCGGACACAATAGGCACAATTCTGTGAATCGTCTTTCGTACGTGGTAATATCAAATCCTTGGGTTCGTAACCCTCTAAGTTCTATCTTGAGCTTATTGACCTCGGTTCTGGGACGGTACTTCTCATTCATCAAGTGCTTGAATGCTGACCACGGTAGTGCGTAAGCATCATCTTGTCCCACTTGCTCTAGATTGGTATTCCACCATGTTAACGTAGTACCTGTGAAGGTATGCATAGCGTACTTCACTTTGTCCTCTTCAGTACACTTACTTATGGCAAACACCGATTCGACCTTCTCGGTCCACCGTTTCAATCCGATCGGTCCTTCGGTTCCATCAAATTCCAAAGGTTTGCAGGCTGTGAATTCTTTGTAGGTGCATCCTACATGATTTCTTGCGCCGTTAGCTGCATTGCTAGATTTGGAGTTATTGTTGGTATGTAGCGCAGCCTGTACTGCAGCTATGTTTGCAGCAAGAAAGGTACGAAATTCCTCTTCGCTCATATTCATGGTTTGTCGAGTAGTCGGTGCCATTTCCTTTAAATAGTCAAATGAAACAAGTTTTTCATACAGAATATTAAGAGTAGTCAATAGTATCTCGTAGCATAATATGAACTCTTTTATAAAAGCTTTTTCTTCATATTAGCGTTTTATAAGTTTAAATTCAGGTAGTACCTACCCGTTAAGTTCATACTTAGTAGCTAATATACAATTCAACTACTACAATTCTATATGAAAAACTGATTATAATAATATTTCGCGTTCAAACTTTTACACAATATTTTACAAACTTATAATACCGCTTATTTTACATATAGCATGAAATATAGCACACAATAACTTTGATACAAGATAGTTATGAAGATAATTCTAGCTAGTACACAAGTCGTTGAGTGAAGGCAATAAAGACACGTAATTCATACGTCCAGAAACAAGTCATGCATTCTGGTTTTACTAGGACTACTTCCCATCCTTGGTCTTGTGGAACATAACCGTTATGGCCGTTGATAAGACAGCGTGTTGTAACGTCATCAAAGGGACGAGGGTTACGTAATGTCCAACAGTCCCGTAACAATCTAAAAACCTCATTTCTTACCCCAATTACCGACTCCGTCACTTGTGGGAACGTTTTATTTAATAGTTGTAGCCCGATGTTCGTGTTCTCACTTTGGTGAGAAGCGAACATTACTAACCCGTAAGCATAACATGCTTCTTTATGTTGCATGTTAGCCGCTTTTTCTAAATCATGAAGTCCTATATTCGGATATATTGAGTCAAAATAATTTCTTAACCCGTTGCGTAAAATAGCATTTGGGTTCCCCGCAATATATGCGTCAAAGTAAACACATCGTAACTTATGGATTTCCCAATGTGATATCCCCCATCTTTCGAACGAAAGCCTTTTATAAACCAAGGCATTCTTGGAACGTTCTTCGAATGTCTTACAAACTGATCTCGCCTTAAATAGTTGTGCCGAGGAATTCTGACCGACTCTAGACAAGATTTCATCAATCATGTCTCCGGGTAGGTCTCTTAAAATATTTGGTTGTCTATCCATTTTGTGTTTTTAAACTGTAAAATAGACAAGAGTTAGATTCAAAAAAAAAAATACTTATTAATACAAGCAATTTTTACATATATCATAAAGCATAAGCACACTATATTACATATATTACACCACACGAATATAACTATCTTATTCCGACTCGCTCTTTTCTTCTTCTTCGGTTATGGTTCGTTTTTCCAAGTTTCTAGGGATATATGATGTTACCCTAATACGAGCCGTCGTTTTCCACATTGGTTTAGAAAAACCTGGTGGTTTAGAGGTTCCCGGGTTATTGTCACAACTTAAGAAATACGGGTGTTGACGATACATATAAAGTTCATCGGGTTTGGAATCAAATTTCTCTATTTTTATGCCTTTTCCCTTATTATTCTCTTTTGCCTTATTAAATTGTGTTGGGGTAATTTCTATAACATCATCGGAATCCTTGTCGGGATCCGATTCATCGGAGAATTGGTAATCCTCCCAATACTTTGCTTCCTTGGTGGAAACACCATTGACCATAATTAACTTTGGTCGGTTGGTTGAAGATTTTCTTCTACTTAACCGTTTTATTATTTCCCCCACTGGTTCTATTTCTTCTTCCGGTTCCGATTCTTCTTCCGGTTCCGATTCTTCTTCCGGTTCCGACTCTTCTTTCGGTTCCTCTTCGGGAACTTGTGAATCAGTCCACGAATCATTCCAATTTACATTTGACTCTTCATTATTAGTAGGTGAGTCAATGGAACTTGTTCTAGAGGTAGACATCTATCACATAATATCAAATAAATTAAGAGATTAATATATCACATAATATTCACATGTTAAAAATATATAGTTTCCAACAAAATTTGTTAAGCAATCATTTTTCAAGTAAACACGGTCGAAGTCCAGACTCACTAATGCATCCTAACAAACTCGATAAGACACACTAATGCAAAATTCTGGTTCTCTAAGACCAACGCTCGGATACCAACTGAAATGTCCCGTTCATATTGATTATAAACGTTCCATATTAATTGATTTCGTTGCGAGGTTTTGACCTCTATATGAGACGTTTTTCAAAGACTGCATTCATTTTTAAAACAACCATAACCTTTATTTTATCAATAAAGGTTTCAAAAGCATTACGTAGATTATCAAATAATGATAATCTAAAATATACTGTTTACACACGACCATTACATAATGGTTTACAATGGAAATATATTACATCGACATATGTTTCTTAAATGCAGTTTTTACACAATATCATACAAACATGGACTCCAAATCTTGTCCTTATTTTAGTATGCAACAGCGGAAGCTCTTAGTATTCACCTGAGAATAAACATGCTTTAAACGTCAACAAAAATGTTGGTGAGTTATAGGTTTAACCTATATATATATATCAAATCGTAACAATAGACCACAAGATTTCATATTTCAATACACATTCCATACATAGAGATAAAAATCATTCATATGGTGAACACCTGGTAACCGACATTAACAAGATGCATATATAAGAATATCCCCATCATTCCGGGACACTCTTCGGATATGATATAAATTTTGAAGTACTAAAGCATCCGGTACTTTGGATGAGGTTTGTTAGGCCTAATAGATCTATCTTTAGGATTCGTGTCAATTAGGGTGTCTGTTCCCTAATTCTTAGATTACCAGACTTAATAAAAAGGGGCATATTCGATTTCGATAATTCAACCATAGAATGTAGTTTCACGTACTTGTGTCTATTTTGTAAATCATTTATAAAACCTACACGTATTCTCATCCCAAAAATATTAGATTTTAAAAGTGGGACTATAACTCACTTTCACAGATTTTTACTTCGTCGGGAAGTAAGACTTGGCCACTGGTCGATTCACGAACCTAGATTTTTACTTAATTGTAAGCATTTTTGTTAAGTAGAAGTATTTTGATAAGTGTCTTGAAGTCTTTCAAAAGTGTATGAATACATATTAAAACACTACATGTATATACATTTTAACTGAGTCGTTAAGTCATCGTTAGTCGTTACATGTAAGTGTTGTTTTGAAACCTTTAGGTTAACGATCTTGTTAAATGTTGTTAACCCATTGTTTATTAAATCAAATGAGATGTTAAATTTTTACATTATTATGATATCATGATGTATTAATATATCTTAATATGATATATATACATTAAATGTCGTTACAACGATAATCGTTACATATATGTCTCGTTTCAAAATCATTAAGTTAGTAGTCTTGTTTTTACATATATAGTTCATTGATAATATACTTAATGATATGTTTACTTATCATAATATCATGTTAACTATATATATATCCATATATATGTCATCATATAGTTTTTACAAATTTTAACGTTCGTGAATCGCCGGTCAACTTGGGTGGTCAATTGTCTATATGAAACCTATTTCAATTAATCAAGTCTTAACAAGTTTGATTGCTTAACATGTTGGAAACACTTAATCATGTAAATAACAATTTCATTTAATATATATATAAACATGGAAAAGTTTGGGTCACTACAGATTAAACCGCTTATTTAAATCTTGTGGTCTAAAACTTGTTATAATTATTAAACCTATGTTGTTCACTCAACCATTTTGGTTGACACTTTAAGCATGTTTTGTCTCAGGTGAAGATTGCTAAAGATTATTTGCTATTTGAACTTTGTTGCTTTTGGAGTCCGCATATATACATTCATATTATTGCATTAGAACATTAAAGTATACAATTGACTTAGTGCTTTCCGCTGTTTTAGTACATTGGTTTATATTAAAAATGTATCATATAGAGTCGCTCTCGTTTATACGTACTTGTGTTGTGATATTGTGAAGTCATATTACCCCGGCCCTATTTGGGGGTATGACAAGTACCGACAACTGTGGTAGGAAATTTGATCACGGTGAGAAGAAGGGTAGAAAGAAGTCTAAGAAGAGGTATCCATCTAAAGATAGAAGTGAAGCTGTTTGTTGGGGTTGCAATCAAAAAGGACACTTTCAAAGGAATTGTAAAAATGGTCCAGCGAAAGGTGTGAACTTGACCGCGGAAGAAAGTGATGATGCACTTTTATGTAGTGTTGAAAATTCTATGGAGTCTTGGATTTTGGATTCGGGAGCTTCGTTTCATGCTACTCATGTCAAAAGCATGATAAAGAATTTTCGTTCATATCAAGGTAAGGTGAGATTGGCGGACGACAAACAACTCAATATAGAGGGCATTGGAGATGTTGTATTGAAAACTACTCTTGGCTCTAATTGGACCTTGAAAAATGTAAGGTACATTCCTAAATTAAAAAAGAAAACTTATTTCGGTTGGTCAATTAGATGATGAAGGTAACGCGGTTACTTTTGAAAACCGCCAATGGAAGGTGGTTAAGGGTAGTTGTGTAGTGGCTCGTGGACATAAAAGGGGAACTATTTATATGGTTGAAGTGTTTGATGAAGACACGGTGGTTGCTACAGTTAATGTTGAGTCTGAATCAACTCTATGGCACCGAAGACTCGGGCATATGAGTGAGAAGTGTATGAAGATGCTTGTTTCGAGTGGGAGAATTTTGGATTTGAAAAAGGTAGAACTTGGGTTTTGCGAACCATGTGTATATGGGAAGCAAAAGAAGGTGACTTTTGGGAAATCGGGGAATTCACCTAAGTTGGAGAAATTGGAGCCCGTTCATACGGATGTGTTTGGTCCAACCAATGTAGAATCACATGGAGGTTCTCGCTATTATGTCACCTTCATTGACGACTCCACTCAAAAGGTATGGGTTTATTTTCTTAAAGCTAAATCCAATGTATTTAATACTTTTGTGAAGTGGAAAGCTATGGTAGAAAATGAGACTAATTTGAAAGTCAAGTGCTTGAAGTCGGATAATGGAGGGGAATATGGTAGTCTTGAGTTTAAAGACCATTGTGCAAAGCTCGGTATTAGAATGTTGAAAACAGTACCAGAAACACCGCAACACAATGGGGTCGCCAAACGTATGAACCGTACGTTAAATGAAAGGGCTAAGAGTATGAGACTACATGCTGGTTTGCCTAAGATGTTTTGGGCAGATGCAGTTAATACGGTGGCTTATTTGATAAACAGGGGACCCTCAACACCGTTGGGTTTCCGAATTCCCGAGGAAGAATGGCAAGGTAAGAAGGTGAGTTATAATCACCTTAGGTTCTTTGGGTGTAATGCTTATGTGAAGACCAAAGATGCGGATAGAGACAAGCTTGAAGCTAAGTCAAAGAAGTGTATTTTCGTAGGCTACGGGTCGGATGAAATGGGCTATCGTTGTTGGGATAACGAGGCTAGAAAAGTAATTCGTTCTCGCGATGTTACTTTTGATGAAGATTCGGTCTATGGCAAACCGGAAACGGGGAGTCCTAAACCGGGTCATGTTACTTTTGATGATGTTTCTATTGATGATCTTACAAGTTCTAGTGGGAGTACGGGAAACAATGAATTGCCAATGAACGGTGAGGCATCGGAAAATGCTAATGATGGGAATGGTTCAAAAAGCGGTGATGATTTCGAACATAGTGCGAGTTCTAGTGATGAGGAGGATACAAATGAAACCGGTCCAACCATTTCGGTTACTCCTACACTAAGACGCTCGACTAGAGTGCCCAAACCTAATCCTAGGTATTCTCCATCAGCAAACTACTTGCTCTATACCGAGAATGGTGAACCCGAAAGTTACTTTGAGGCAAGGAAGACAAAAGAATCCATAAAATGGGAGCTTGCCATGAAAGAAGAGATGGGGTCACTTGAGAAGAATAAAACTTGGTCACTAGTGAAGTTACCTCATGATAAAAGGGCGTTGCAAAGTAAATGGGTGTATCGAATCAAGAATGAGTTGGATGGCAAGAAAAGGTACAAGGCTCGTTTGGTGGTTAAAGGCTTTCAACAAAAGAAAGGAGTTGACTACCAAGAGATATTTTCACCGGTGGTGAAGATGACTACTATTCGTTTGGTACTTTCTATGGTTGCATCCGACGACTTACATCTAGAGCAATTAGATGTGAAGACCGCATTCTTGCATGGTGATCTTGTTGAAGAGATCTACATGAGGCAACCCGAGGGCTTTGAGGTAAAGGGTAAAGAGAAGTGGGTTTGTAAGCTAAAGAAAAGTTTGTATGGATTGAAGCAAGCACCTCGGCAATGGTACTTGAAGTTTGATGATTTTATGAAGAAGATTGGTTTCTTAAGATGTGAAGCGGATCACTGTTGCTACTTGAAGAAACTCAAGTCTTCTTATATAATCTTATTGTTGTATGTTGATGACATATTACTTGCAGGTTCCAACATGTCCGAAATTAACAAGTTGAAGGGATTACTTTCCCGTGAATTCGAGATGAAAGATCTTGGTGGTGCTAGGAAAATACTTGGCATGAGTATTGTGCGTGATCGTGTGAAAGGTACTCTATACTTGTCTCAATCCAAATATATTGAGAAAGTAGTAGAGAGGTTTAACATGGAAAATTCAAAGGCTCGTTCTATGCCTTTGGGTAGCACGATTAAATTATCGAAAAGTCAATCACCAAAGACGATAAAAGATAAAACGGATATGGAAAAGGTTCCATATGCATCGGCCGTGGGTAGTATTATGTATAACATGGTTTGTACAAGACCCGATATTGCTCAAGCAATGGGAGTTGTAAGTTGTTATATGTCTAATCCGGGGAAAGAGCATTGGGAAGCGGTCAAATGGTTGCTTCGTTATTTGAAAGATACTTCTAATTTGGGATTGTGTTTCTCCAAAAATAATCTCATACTTAGGGGTTATGCGGATGCTGATTTGGGTGGATGTGACGATTCGGGGAAAGCACTACGGGTTATGTTTTCACAATAGGGAAGACGGCGGTTAGTTGGATGTCTCGACTACAAAAGAGTGTTGCTTTATCAACCACCGAAGCCGAATATATGGCTATTGAAGAAGCTTCTAAAGAGCTTGTTTGGTTGAAAAACTTCTTAGGTGAGTTGGGTAAAAGACAAGAATATTGCATCTTGAATTGTGATAATCAAAGTGCGGTTCATCTTGGGAAGAATCCGGTGTTTCATAGTCGTACGAAACTGATGTGTGAAAGCTAAGGGGTATAAAATACTATTAAATTTTAGCAGGAAATACTATTAAATACGATACAATTTTACACAAGATATTTATTTATTTATTTATAGAATGGATATACTTAAACCTTGCTACAACACTTATAGGCAGTGTACCTAATCGTACAGTAGTGTAGTTTTTAGTAAGTCCGGTTCGTTCCACAGGGAAAATCTTTTAATCAAAGCTTAACGCTATATTAGTTTAATTTATAAAAATACGAATATATATATAAGTAATATTATTATTTTAAAGGGGGGTTTTTACCGTTTAATGACCGGTTTGTTGATTTTAAAACTTTAGTCGCAGTTAAAACAAAATGTAAAATATTAAATAAATAAAAGACTTAATTTAAAGCGTAAAGTAAATAACGATAATGAAATTGCGATAAATAAAAGTGCGATAAAATAAACTTGCGATAATTAAAAAGTACGATAATTAAAATTGCAATTAAATATAATAACAATAAATAAAAGTGCGATAATTAGAAGTGCAATTAAATATAAAATAAAGGAAATTAAATATGAAATAAAAGAATTATGCTTATTTAAACTTCCGTAATCATGATGTTTGACGTGTTGATTTTAGTTTTATGCCCATGGGTTAATTGTCCTTTGTCCTGGATTATTTAATATGTCCGTCTGGTTTTTGTCCATAACAGTCCATCAGTCATAAATATAAAGTGCGAGTGTCCTCGTCAAATTATCCTTATACCCGAAGTTAAATATTCCAACTAATTGGGGACTTAAACTGTAACAAGATTTTAATACTTTGTTTAATAATTACACCAGGATGTCGACTGAATGTAACCCAAGGTTTTAATACTTTTTTATCAATTACGCCAAGTGTCCTTGTACATAATTTCACCCCTGTTTTAATAATTCTAGTGGCTATTAATCCATTCCCGTGTCCGGTTAAATGAACGATTATTCGTACATATAAATACCCCGCCCATCGTATCCGATCGAGTGTAAATGGTTATTTATAGGGACGCCCAATTGTAAATCTTTATATTAACATTAACAAACTATCATTTAGTTAAACAAATATAAAGCCCATTAATAGCCCATAGTCTAATTTCCACAAGTGTCGTTCTTTTGTCCAAACCCCAATTATGGTACAAAGCCCAATTACCCAATTTTAATATTTTTAGCCCAACATCATGATTACTTCGGATTAAATAAGCATAATAATAACTTAGCTACGGGACATTAAATTAAAAAGGTTGAACATAACTTACAATGATTAAAAATAGCGTAGCATTACACGGACAGAATTTCGACTTACACCCATACAACATTTGCTAACATACCCTTATTATTAGAATTAAAATTAAAATTAAAATTAAAATATAAATATAAATATATACTACGTATATAGATAGAGAGATTGATATATTTTTACTCGTCGAACTGCGTTGCTTTTATAGGCTGTTTCAAAATTGGGGGCTCCGCGAGTCGCGGCCCATTTGGTCTTCGAACTCCGCAAGTCGCGGAGTTCCATTTTACAGCTCACTCAACTTTGGCTCTTTGTTTGCCGACGATTATATAAATAAATATAATATATAAATAATTTTAGTAATTATTTAAATATTATATTATATTTATGTGCATAGTTGACTTGTAATTTTTAGTCCGTTGCGTCGAGCGTTGAGAGTTGACTCTGGTCCCGGTTCTGGATTTTCGAACGTCCTTGCGAATAATTTAATATCTTGTACTTTGCGTTTTGAATCTTGTACTCTTGTAATTTTGAGACATTTCTTATCAATAATTGGAACCTCATTGATTCTATTTTGTACTTTTGAGCTTTTTGGTCGTTTGCGTCTTCAATTCGTCGAATCTATCTTTTGTCTTCACCTTTTATTATTTAAACGAATATCACTTGTAAATAGAACAATTGCAACTAAAAGCTTGTCTTTCTTGAGGAATAATGCTATGAAATATATGTTCGTTTTTAGCATTATCAAATATTCCCACACTTGAGCGTTGCTTGTCCTCAAGCAATATAGTCTTGAAATACTAGAATCACTTCTTTATTCTTCACACTTTGTACATTAGTGATTTCTTTACGGCGGTATAAACAATGGTAGTAACGATGTGGTTTACAGTCCCACATGACTATAAAAATTTAGATCCTTTAAGAAATTGGATCTTTATGAAAACATTTGATCTTTTGAAAATTAAATCTAGTTTTTACCCTAGATAAGTTTTCCGGAATAACCCTTCACCGGTGTTTGCAAATTGTTTTTGTGGGTTTGGTGGGTTTCAGATTTGAAAACTTTAGCTCAAAACTTGTGGTTTTATGTCACCCACTTACTAATCTTGTATTGGGAAAGCAACACGTCCAGTATACTTGCTCCGAATATTACCTTTCGATAAACTACCGTCCGGTTGTAAAGGAAAGCGTTGAATAAGCAACTGTTAATGCAATGTCCTCTGACATGCTTTTAATTATGGTCTATAACGTGTCGGACGTAATTAACATCCTTTGTAGGAGCAATAGTAAAGCTCACCCTTATAATTTTCCGGTCTGGCACAAGGTCCTGTCTTCTACTGTAATGACCCGGAAATTTCCGACCAAATTTAAACCTTAATCTTTATATGTTTCTGACACGATAAGCAAAATCTGTTATGATGAGTCTAGAAAGTTTGAAATCTATATTCAGGTAACCAATTACCACTTAACTATGCCTGACGATTCACGAACAATTATGTGTAAATAGATATGTGTGTATGTATATATACAAATAATAATTCGAAATTATATAATATAATTTAAACATTAGAATTAAATATGTAAAATTATAATTTAGATATTATCATGATTATTATTTTTATGAATAACTAAAAACTATCTTTTTATTTAAAATTATTGATATTATTATTTTATTACTTTTATTATAATTAGTATTATTATCATAATTAATATTGTTATGATTAGTAATTAGTAATATCATAGTTAATTAAAAACATTATTGTTATCAAATTTTATAAACTATTATTATTATCATTAATAACAATATTACTATTATACTATTATAAATTTTTAGGAATATTATTATTATTGTTAATTAATAAAGTTAATTAAAATATATAAACACATTTGTATAAAAGTTGGAATATATCAAATTCATATTTATAAATATAGATGTAATTATATAATTCATATAAATATAAATAAAAATAGATATACATATCTAAATACGATTAAAGAATATATATATATATATATATATATATATATATATATATATATATATCAATATCAGATTTTATCTGCTTCTGTTTCGTTGTTCACCCGTGAACTTCGGTTGGGATAATTCAGGATACAAACAAAGGGTGATCAAATCGTGTTACAGTATTAAACCAACAATTCACGTTATATAATCGCTTTTATGATTTCCAAAAATGAGAAGAAGAGAACGGATACTGAGACAACTCATCCCTTCTCTTTCACTTTTTGATCCTTGTCAAGCCATACTCAAACCACAAATCGAACTTACAATCATCTCCTCTTTCCTTGAACCACTACAATCACCAATAAGCACAACCACTTAACACGCCCTAAACCGTCGCCCACAACTTCCACCACCTTCAACTCAACTTGAGACCCATTTTAATCAACCCATCAACACCTTCATGTTTCATTCGAACCATCAATCACCATAACCATAGCCATCAAGCTTGTTGATCTTTTCGTGTTCGGTTTTCCATCAAACACCCACAAACCACCATCGTGATTATCATTTTTGCTGGATTACTGTTACAATTGGTTACAACCGCCATCACCACATTTGAAACCCAACCACCATTTTCTTTTCTTCTTCAATAGCAAATTATAAAACTCACCTCATTTCTTTTGTTACGGTTCAAGCTCAAACCCTCTTAAATTCGGTCACGCCTCGTTACCCCTTCTATTATTTTTGTGATCACCGTAAGGATACAATAAGGAGAAAGATAAGAAAGGTTGCAAGTCTAAAAGTTTCCATTTTTGGTTATAATATATACAACGTTTTTTTTAAAGCAAGTGGGTTAGTGGAAGAATAGGTGGGATCCATAAGTTTAGGCAACTATAGTTTATTACATGTGTGGTATGCAAACGTATGGGATTTAGAAAAAGGGAGTTGATGAGTCATAAGTGGGGATAAAGTAAAGCAAAGATGACAATGATTTGGAGGATACAGCTTGATCACGTTTTTTTTTATTTCAATTTAACAACCGAAATTTTTTTCATTTAATTAGTGGGCCGAGAGGTTTAATAGGACTGAAACTAACTTGATGTTCAACTACTAAACGTAAATGATATTAGATAAGTGATGATGCCACGATGAAAATGATTGATGATGATGATCGTATAATGATTAGGATGGTAGGTCGATAATGATGATGATTATGTTATAGAAATGATACGCGTATGATCATAATCATTATCATGATTCTTTGATGATAAGTATAATTATTATGATTATGGTTGTGTGATGATATACGATGATGATGGGTTGCTGATTTCCTACTTGCTATTAACGTTCCTTGATTAATAATTGTTAACGGGTTACGTATGCGCCACTTAATCAGTTATAATTAAAAACAGCATATCACAGATCTTTGTGTTTCCTGTTGGGTCAAAGGTTATTTTTCGATTGGGCCGTTATTAGTCAGATGGGCCGTGACTTTGGTTGAGCCATATAATTGGTCTTGTGAATAAGAAGTTAAATAAAATAAATATGGGATATAAATTAAGATTGAGTTAGTAGCTACGTGGTTGGGAGTGTGTTCGGGTATTCGAGAGGTCGTAAGTTCAAGCTCAGGCTAGGGCATTTTCTTTTTAAGAGATCAATTAACCATTTAAAAGGTAGTTACTTATCATTAATATTATCTTTATTATTATCATTATTTATTACTATTATTATTATTATTAGGAAAATAAGTATTACTATTATTATATTAATTAAAATTTTCAATTAACATTATTAGTAAAAGAAAAATTGTCATTTTTATCATTATTAACATTTTTATTATAATTAGTATTATTTTCATATGGTAAATAAATATTATATACTTATATTACATATAATAAATTAATGATTTTTGATAAGACACCAATAACAAATAAATATAGATTAATATAACTGTATATATAAATGGAAATTATTTTACAAAATAAATATAAATAACATATAAATAAAGATATAATATGTAAATAAAGTATTGAAATTTAGTTATATAACTATAACATTAAATATATATAAATAGTATATAAATAACAAATGGAATTATGTGATTATACGTGTTAATATATATACTTGATATAGGTTCGTGAATCTGAGGCCAACCTTATACTTGTTCAATGATGTTATACGTATTTTTACTACAAAATACAGTACGGTGAGTATATAGTCCCCTTTTAAACTCTAAATATTTTTAGGCTGAGAATACATGCGCTACTTTTATAAATGATTTACGTTATGGACACAAGTGACAAAAAAATTACGTTCTACGTTGAGTTGTACCACTGCATATCTCCCTATAACTTGGTAACTATTAATTACATGGGCCAGTGTAAACGCGAATCCTGTTGATAGATCTATCGGGCTGACATCCCCAACCGGGCTGGACGACCAGTTTTCAACGGTTGCACAGTACTTTGTTTAGGTGGCTACACTTGGTACGGTGTAGTACGATTATATATAAAGGGAATATGTGCTGTTTTTATTCTTGTAAAGTTTGGTTACCAGGTGCTCAACAAACTTAGAATGTCTTTCATACACTTGCGAGTGTACTATGTTTATCTATACGAAATCTTGTGGTCCATAGTTATAACGCTGCTAGCATCAAACCTATATCTCACCAACTTTATGTTGACGTTTTAAAGCATGTTTATTCTCAGGTATGAATTAAGTCTTCCGCTGTGCATTTGCTCATGTTAAGGACATTACTTGGAGTCGATCATCGCAATGGGACCAAATGTTGATGACTTTGTCCAGGAGGATTAGGACGGGGTTTGACATCGACCATGCTATGCAACCACCGTTCTTACGGTTGACACCCGATTTGGTTCAGGTGACCTAATGAATTCCAGGTGAATTCCTAGGATTTTACATTCAATGGTAATGAACGCATTGAAAATGTGTTTTCAAAAAACAAATCGGTTTATAATTTGATCAAAATATTTTCTCGTTCAAGCTCGAGTTTAGATATCATTGAATTCCATGAGTTTGAATTTCTCAATCTTTAAGGTCAATCTCTAGGATTGAGTAATATCAGTCTTAAAAGCTGATTTTTGATCTTTAAGGAGATTATCCTTTCTGGGATCTGATTCATTAGTCTTATCCAGCTAATTTGCACGGCGCCCTCCCCATTTTACAAGACAGATCCTCTCATGGTTAGGATAAGTCTGACCACTTGGCGACCCTGTTTAATGCTGAGGTCCGTGGATTTCCTGCTGATTTTAGTGATGACTTTTCTAGATTTTTCGTCAACCTACAGCTGGCCTGGACTACAACTTCCTGACCTAAATCAAGAAGCGCGTTTCTTTTTCGGAAGACTTTACTTCCTTTTAATGATGGAATTGATTCATCGTGTAGATCCATCTCTTCTTTTCTTTCATCGGGTAAAACAGTTTAGTTTAGTCCAAAGCAAAAGTATTTTCAGTTATTTGTTACAGAAATATGTGACATATGTTTAAAATATCTTGGTAAATTTTCCCACACTTGGCTTTTATTTTCCTTTTTATTGTCCTCTATTCCATTTTAAATGAATTTTAACATTTTGGTTTGTTTCTCAATTTATGTCCTTTCCGAGGTAACAATAATTTCGGTGTTAAAACCTAGTTTTATCGTTCATAAATATGTATAAACATGATTTTGAGTTCATTTAATTGAAAATTTTGAAAATTTTTACTAGAATTGGGTAGTCAGTATATAAGACTAGGGCTGTTCTTTATTATCAGAGAGCACTAGATTCTAATACAACTACTACTTTACTAGTATTTCTAATGGTAACCAAGTGTATAAAGTAAAAATTTTAAAATCCGAAAGAATTTAACCCCTTCCCACACTTAAGATCTTGCAATGCCCTCATTTGCAAGAAATCAGTAACAATTTAAATTATTGAGGGTGATTTGTGTGAAAATGATTAAATTTTACCAAAGTTTCCAAACATATTGGCATTTGTTTGCTGAATGATAAATGGTGCATATCATTTGTTCATTCCGTCTTGTTGTTATATCACATTTATTTTGCATCTTGTCGTCAAAATTAGTTGCTTTTGCTGAACTTAATGCCAGTCTTTGAAAATGCGTTGTTTTACCCTGTTGTGTACATAAGATAAACTGCAAACATATATACATATTATTGAAGTTTGGTATATTACCCCACATTCAAACATTATTAAAATCTAAAAATAAAAATTTGTAAATTATAAAAACTAATACAATTCCAACATAAGTATTAAATGTATCAACATTACAAATTATAAAATAAATAAAATTAAGTAGACTAGGGATGATACTGATACCAGTAGGGGTTCCATGCATAACCATATGTGTTATAAAATGCTTCGGCTGGGTTATACGTAGGATACAAGGGAGGAAATACGGGCGATGGATTAGGAATATAGTTTCTACCTATTTGTTGGCAATAAGCTATGATTTGGTTTTGATGAACTTGCCAATCTTCAAATGCTCGATGTATAGCATTTTCGTACTCTTGTGAAGCTATAAACCTTTGCATTTCTGTCATTTCATTTCCTCCTCCCACATTACCTGGCTGTTGGTTTCTCTCAACATGTGGATGTCTACCATGGTATTGTACTGCGGCGTTATTTCGCCTCTTCAAAACCTTCGCACCATGGTATACATTTAAACCTATTGTATCGCGGGGTTCTGGTTCTTCGACTAATAATCCCCCCCGACTTATATCCACATCGAGATACTCAGCAATCAAAGTAATAAATATACCACCTCCTATTATGCTATGCGGTCTCATCCCCCGAACCATAGCTGATAAATAATAACCCACACAATAAGGTATACTTACAGCGCTTTGTGGGTCTCGAATACACATGTGGTAAAACAAATCCTGTTCATTTACCTTTTCCTTATTCTTACCTCTTTGTGTAATCGAATTAGCTAAAAACCTATGAATTACTCTTAATTCAGCTCTATCTATATCCAAATAAGAGTAATTTCCCCCTTTGAATCGGTGATGGCTAGTCATTTGACTCCATACACCATGCGTGTCAAAATTTTCATCTATCTTCCTACCGTTCAATATCAACCCTCTACAATTGGCAGATGCTAGCTCCTCAGGCGTATATATACGTAAGGCCCGAGCCATGTCTAGTAAAGACATGTGGCACATCGAACCTCCTAACAAAAATCTAATAAAAGATCGATCGGTTAAACTAGCTACCCGATCATTTATTTCTATACTACACAACAATTCTTCACACCATACTTTATATACAGGTCTACACATGTTGAATAAACGTACCCAATCGTTAAAAGTAGAATTACCATACCTCTGTGTAAGTAATTCCCTAATTGGCTCGGCCAATTCTACAGCTTCTAACGGTCCCCATTCTATGACCCTAGGTACTTCAACAGCTTTAGAATGAAGAGTATGCAAGCCCCTTTGGTATTTTGGATAATCTATTCAACGTCTGTCAAATCTCAAGTTCGGGTGCAAATCTTCCAAGTGCATATCAGAAAATGTCATAACTGGATGAGGTATATCTTGTTTGTAGTAGTTATCCACCTCCTGTTGTTCCGCATCCTCAGCAGGAGCATTGCGAGCTTGGGATGAAGATTCACCCCTTTCAGTCTGCAAAACACATCAAACACAATTTTTGTGCATCCAAATATGCATTAGTGTCAGCAAAATCATCAATCAAAATAATTACAATGACATGATCAATTTATATCAAACTTATGCTCATTTTCATATTTTTATCAAATCTACACTTTTTCAAATAAGCATATACGAAAATGTTCGCCAAGTTCATAAGCATTCAACTCAAATAACATGTCAAAATAATAATTATTAGCAATTAAACAAGTTTCAAATGGCATTATCTCTCAAAAATCAAGTTCATGAATTTTAGACTTGAAAAAGTCCACTTTAATTCTCAAAATCATGTTTAGGCTCAAGGTTTGGATCATTTAACTTCCTAAACATGTTACACTACTTAATTTAGCAATAATTCATGACAAAAATCGGCCATAACCTGTTTATATCAAAAAGCCCCAAATTTGCTCAAGAACACAAACCCTAGATTACTCAAAACTTGAAGTTTAAGGCTTCTAATCATGTTAAATAGCATCAATCTAGGTTATACAAGCATAATACACAAGCAATTTAAGCATAATTACACTAAAAAGCATTAAAATCGAATTGGGGAAAAAATTGCTCAAGAACACTAATTTTCGGATTAAATGGTGTTTAGGTGTAGAAATTTACCGTTTTTCTTGAGTAATTCCTTGATAGCATCCTTCTTAACATGATTTTAGTAAAAGATTTGATGAAAAACGGTCAAAATTGCGAATTTGGGAGTGTTTTTTCGTGTATTTTCGGGTGTTTTTTTGCAGTATTTGGTGTGGTAGTGTGCAACTGAGCTGTTCTTTACGTTTTTTTTTTTTTTTTGTTATTTGGTCTCTCAGCGAGTCGCGGCATTTGGCCAATGCAAACTCCGCGAGTCGCGGTGTTTATTTATTTTTTATTTTTAATAAACCTTAACTTATAAAACAAATATAAAATAAATTTAAAATTTTGTTTTCCTTTGTTTTAGGATGAGGTCGTTTCGAATCGATGTCCTAGTCCGTCCTTCGACAAAATTTTAAAATTTGTCTTTTTGTAGCGATTGTTTTAAAGGCTAAGATTTTTGGGTTTTTTTTTTAATGTTTTTAGCATATTTTAATTCAATAAGATTAAAAATAATGATAATAAAAGTTCTCGTCCCTCCCTCGGGTAAAGCAATTTCGGTTCAAAGACCTAGTCTTCAACTTACGACGAATTTTAAAAATCATATTTTTAACTTAGCGAAATAAAGTAATTTTTTTGTTTTTAAATTCACACAACTTAAATTTAAAAAAATGCATAAAATTCAAAATTAATATTAAAAATTCACACCAAACTTAAAATTTAAAATGCATAAAAATAAAATTCACACCAAACTTAAAATTTAAAATGCATAAAAATAAAATTCACACCAAACTTAATTTAAATTTTGTTTTTTTACATACAAACTTATATTAAAAATATTAATTTTTCAAATATTGACAAACTTAAATATATTGATTTTATAAAGTTTACAATATCAATTTTAAGATTTATATATTAATTTTAAAAACATGGTAAAAATAAAATTAAAAATCTTTTTGGTCTTTTATCCCACTTTAATCAATCAAATATTATCAAAAATATGTGCCCCTCTTTTCGGTAAAGTAATTTCGGTTCCATGACCTAATTTAACTCATGACGAATTTTTGAAATATTTTGGGTTGATTGATTAAAGATATTTATACCTTAAGAATAAACGTTAAATTTCGCAGTGATGTAATAAATTTTTGAATGATATCAATAATTTCGGTCGCCAAACCTAATTTTATTCAATACCAATTTAATACTTTATAGCGAACAAATTAGCGTTTATTATCAAAAGGTTAAAAATAAAAAATTAAAAACTGTACAGACTTACCTGTGAGATAGTATTCTTAGTTATATGATCTATCCCATTCATAAGATAGTCGGTTTAATTAGTTTTCCATAGCTACATAGGCGTAACCTCGAGCATTCAGTGTTTTTTCTTCTAAACATATGAACGGTCCGTCTATGCATAAAGTAACAAATTCGGTGTTTGAATAGGTTTGATTATTTGAACATTTACCTCCATGTGACCATTTTCCGCATTTGTGACATCTTTCAAGGTGTCGTACTCTTCTTTTCGCTGCGGATTTTGATTTTCCTTTACCAAATTGTAACTTATTATCTTCGCATCTGGATTCTTTTCTTACTCCGTCCAATCTTTCTCTGATTACTGATATTATTTCACTCGGAAGTGTGTCATTATTATGTTTAGTGATCAAAGCGTGTAGCATTAGACCATGGTTTAGTTCACAGGAAGTCTTCATTTCCTAAAAAAAATAAAAATTCAGAATGGGGGGAGAAGACTAGTTCTTTAGGGTCTGCTAGGGAAAGACCATTCGGGTTTCATTTTCGAGAACTACACGAAAACAGAAAATCTAACTCTAACAGAAATACATATTATCCTTTAAAGACTTGATTCTCCCCATACTTAGTTAGCTGTGGTATCGAAATTGTGATTAACTTCGTTGTCGACTTCCATCGGACTATCTATGTAATGTTTAACTCTGTGACCATTAACTTTAAATTCAATTCCATTTGAATATATTAATTCTATCGTTCCGTATGGGAAAACTCTTTTGACTATGAATGGTCCAGACCATCTTGATTTCAATTTTCCAGGAAATAGCTTGAATCGTGAATTGAAAAGAAGAACACTGTCTCCTACTTTAAATTATTTTGAACTTCTGATTCTTTTATCATGCCATTTCTTCGTTCTTTCTTTATAGATTAACGAATTTTCGTATGCTTCATGTCTTAATTCTTCTAATTCGTTTAGTTGACTTAATCGTAGACGTCCAGCTTCATGTAAATCAAGATTACATGTCTTCAAAGCCCAAAATGCTTTGTGTTCAATTTCTACTGGAAGATGACATGCTTTTCCGTAGATGAGTTTAAAAGGTGTAGTTCCAATTGAAGTTTTGTAGGCTGTTCTAAAAGCCCAGAGTGCATCCTCCAATTTAATGGACCATTCCTTCGGATTTGATCCTACGGTTTTTTCTAGAATACGTTTTAAAGCTCGGTTGGTATTTTCAACTTGTCCACTTGTTTGTGGATGATATGCGGTGGAGATTTTATGAGTTACTCCATATCTTTTGAGAACTTTCTCAAGTTGATTATTACAAAAATGAGTTCCCCGATCACTTATTAAAGCTTTCGGTGTTCCAAACCTTGCAAAAAGACGTTTTAAAAAGTTGACTACAACTCGTGCATCGTTAGTTGGGAAAGCTTGTGCTTCCGCCCATTTAGATACATAATCAATGGCTACGAGAATATAGAGATTATTATGAGATTTTGGAAATGGACCCATAAAGTCAATACCCCAAATGTCAAATACTTCACATACTTGGATGACATTTTGTGGCATTTCATCACGTTGACTTATTTTTTCGGCCCTTTGACAAGCATCACAGGATTTGCAAAGAAGGTGTGCGTCTTTGTAAATTGTAGGCCAATAGAATCCAGCATCATAAACTTTTCTTGCTGTTAGTTGAGGCCCATAGTGCCCTCCTGTTGGTCCTGTGTGACAATGGTTTAAAATTTTACTAGCTTCATCTCCGAATACACATCGGCGTATTATTCCATCAGGACAACTTTTAAACAGATGTGGATCTTCCCAAAAATAGTGTTTTATATCACTGAAGAATTTCTTTCGTTTTTGGTACGATAATTCTTTTTCAAGGAATCGACATACTAAGTAGTTTGCATAGTCTACAAACCATGGTATTTCATTATAATCTATCTTCAATAGATATTCATCAGGAAAGTTGTCTTGTATGGCCGATTCATTTAGAACTTCTAATTCAGGATTTTCAAGACGAGAAAGATGATCAGCGGCGAGATTTTCTGCTCCTCTTTTATCTCGGATTTCAATATCGAATTCTTGTAAGAGTAAGATCCAACGGATTAATCTTGGTTTGGCATCTTGTTTCGAAAATAGGTATCTAAGAGCAGAATGGTCAGTATAGACCACCGTTTTTGCTAGAACGAGATATGAACGAAATTTGTCAAAAGCAAAGACAATAGCAAGGAGTTCTTTTTCAGTAGTTGTATAATTTGTTTGTGCTCCTTGTAACGTCTTACTAGCATAATATATAGGTTGAAATCGTTTTTCAATCCTTTGTCCTAAAACGGCTCCCATTGCAAAATCACTTGCATCGCACATTAGTTCAAACGGTAGATTCCAATTTGGTGTTATCATGATCGGCGCATTAGTGAGTTTTTCTTTAAGAATATTAAAAGATTTGATACATTCATCTGAAAAGATGAATGGAGCATCCTTTTCTAGGAGTTTATTCATAGGAGTGACAATTTTAGAAAAATCTTTTATGAAACGTCGGTAAAAACCGGCATGCCCTAGAAAACTCCTAACTTCTCTAACATTGGTGGAATGTGGAAGTTTAGCAATTACATCTACTTTAGCTCTATCCACTTCAATTCCTTCTTTTGAAATTTTATGTCCAAGAACGATGCCTTCTTTAACCATGAAATGACATTTCTCCCAATTAAGTACTAGATTTGATTGTTCGCATCTAATCAGCATTCGTTCAAGATTAGCTAGACATGATTCAAATGTATCACCGAAGACTGAAAAGTCATCCATGAAAACTTCCATGCATTCTTCTATAATGTCGTGAAAAATCGCCATCATACACCTTTGAAAGGTTGCAGGGGCGTTGCAAAGTCCAAATGGCATGCCTTTGTAAGAAAAAGTACCATAAGGGCACGTGAACGTGGTTTTCTCTTGATCTTCGGGTGCTATTGGAATTTGAAAATATCCGGAAAATCCATCTAGAAAACAATAGTAACTGTTTCCGGCTAACCTTTCTAACATTTGATCAATAAAAGGTAAGGGAAAGTGATCTTTTCTGGTGGCGTCATTTAATTTTCTATAATCAATACATACACGCCATCCTGTTACAGTCCTAGTAGGAATAAGCTCATTTTTCTCATTTGTGATGACAGTCATGCCACCCTTCTTAGGCACGCATTGAACTGGGCTTACCCATGGACTATCAGAAATTGGATAAATTAAACCTGCATCTAGCAGTTTAATAATCTCTTTTTAACAACATCTTGCATATTAGGATTTAGTCTTCGTTGGCGTTGCACATACGTTTTATGACCTTCTTCCATAAGGATTTTATGTGTGCAATACGAAGGACTTATTCCTTTTATATCATGAATCTTCCATGCAATAGCTGGTTTATGAGCTTTCAACACAGAAATGAGTTGTGATTTCTCATTTTCAGTAAGAGAAGACGATATTATTACAGGTAATTCAGATTCACCATGTAAATAAGCGTATTCCAAATGGTTTGGAAGTGGCTTTAACTCCAATGTCGGAGGTTCTTCTATCGATGATTTATAGTGGTAATGTTCTATTTACAAGTGGCTTTTAGTTGCAATTGTTCTATTTACAAGTGATATTCGTTTAAATAATAAAAGGTGAAGACAAAAGATAGATTCGACGAATTGAAGACGCAAACGACCAAAAAGCTCAAAAGTACAAAATACAATCAATGAGGTTCCAATTATTGATAAGAAACGTCTCAAAATTACAAGAGTACAAGATTCAAAATGCAAAGTACAAGATATTAAATTATTCGCAAGGACGTTCGAAAATCCGGAACCGGGACCAGAGTCAACTCTCAACGCTCGACGCAACGGACTAAAAATTACAAGTCAACTATGCACATAAATATAATATAATATTTAAATAATTACTAAAATTATTTATATATTATATTTATTTATATAATCGTCGGCAAACAAAGAGCCAAAGTTGAGTGAGCTGTAAAATGGAACTCCGCGACTTGCGGAGTTCGAAGACCAAATCGAACTGCGTTGCTTTTATAGGCTGTTTCAAAATTGGGGGCTCCGCGAGTCGCGGCCCATTTGGTCTTCGAACTCCGCAAGTCGCGGAGTTCCATTTTACAGCTCACTCAACTTTGGCTCTTTGTTTGCCGACGATTATATAAATAAATATAATATATAAATAATTTTAGTAATTATTTAAATATTATATTATATTTATGTGAATAGTTGACTTGTAATTTTTAGTCCGTTGCGTCGAGCGTTGAGAGTTGACTCTGGTCCCAGTTCCGGATTTTCGAACGTCCTTGCGAATAATTTAATATCTTGTACTTTGCGTTTTGAATCTTGTACTCTTGTAATTTTGAGACGTTTCTTATCAATAATTGGAACCTCATTGATTGTATTTTGTACTTTTGAGCTTTTTGGTCGTTTGCGTCTTCAATTCGTCGAATCTATCTTTTGTCTTCACCTTTTATTATTTAAACGAATATCACTTGTAAATAGAACAATTGCAACTAAAAGCTTGTCTTTCTTGAGGAATAATGCTATGAAATATATGTTCGTTTTTAGCATTATCAGAAACACATCAATATAAGGTATCATTTTATTCGACAACATATAAATGATGGTACTTTATTATTGGAGAAAATCCTTGGTACGAAGAATCCTGCTGATATGTTTACTAAGGTTGTTACGACAGAGAAATTGAGGTTTTGCATTACCTCAATTGGTCTTCTAATGAATTAATGAGAGAAGACCCCAACTAGAGAATTAGAGAGTTAATGTTTCAATTCTAACAAGTAGTGTTGAAGACCTTGTATCGAAAGTCTGCTCATCCGAAGTATGTGTTGAGTGTGCGTGTCCCAAATGGAGTTTGGCGGTATAATGGTGGTTTAACGTTCTTGGTTAGATCGTTGATATTTTGGGTTGACGAAGGTTGGGTTTGTTCAAAGTCTCCAAGTGGGAGATTGTTGGAGATATGGAGAACTTTAAACAATTAGAGGGAAGATTCCAGGAAACTCACACGAAGCTTCCACGAAGTTGTTAGGAAACTCACATGTAGCTTCTATGAAGTTGTTAGGAAACTCACATGTTAGGAAACTCACATGTAGCTTCCACGAAGTTGTGAGGAAATTCACATGTAGCTTCCACGAAGCTGTCAGAAAACTCACATGTAGCTTCCATGAAGCTGTCAGGAAACTCACATGAAGCTTCAAGGAATTGTTTTTAGCTTACTCTTTAAACCATTAAAGTAATCACAACGATTGCATATAACCACGTTATCTCTTGTGTCGATTTACATTTCTTGCATTTATAATCTTTCGTTCATTAAGTGGGTTAGTAATCTTGTAGAATTATTATCGGTGAGTGATCTTGTTGAATCACTTGCGTTGTTTTGAGTCCTAATATCCTTACATAGGTTCATTATCAATGGTGCACTCTTTTAATGAATTATCCCATGTCTATACTCTTTTATTTAGTAATGAAAATTACCTTTGCCTTTCAAAAAAAAAAGAATTGTTGAATTACCAACTACGTACTAAACATATCAAAATATCAAAATATGACCGGAATACTACAAACAACAATAGTAATTATGAGCTTAAAAAAGCAATAGTAAAATGCGAAGGAAAAAAGGAGCATATATACCAAGTTGATTTATTAGAGAGTTTTATAGGCCTGATGGTGGTTTTGAGCCGAATAGGAGTATATGTGGCTTACATTATTTTTGTTTCTTATTCTTATATTTTCTAATTCATCTTGAAAGAGAAAATTAATTTTAATAATATTAACTAGTGTACTTTTGATGATAAAAAGAATTTGTCAATTCTTTTGTTAATTAGACTATTTTTTTTAAAAGTAGTAAGTTTTATCCTATAGAAAAAATTTAATATAGAAAGTTCTAACGCATATAACTTGGAATCACATCGACCTATAAAAAGTGATTCTAAGGCTAAGCAGCTTCAGCTCCTGTGTGAAAAGTTGATTCAGGTCTCTCTTTCTTTTCTTTCTGATACATAGATGGGCAGAAGTATGACCTCGTTTATTGTAAGTTGTGTTTGGCCAACTTTTGCAAACTCCGCGCAGAATCAATAGCAGGTATACAAACAAGGTTATGGAACTTAGCCATTTACCACTCTATTGAAATCGACTCACTAAACTACCTTGGATATACCAATCAACTTCTTGTTTTTCCTTGCACGATTAGATATCCATTCAAAACTTTTAACTTAAATTTCATTCAAAGCTTTTAGCTTAAGTTCAGCCTTGAAGTTCTTCATTTTATTTCAGAAAATGCAATCAGGACGTTTGCTCGTAGTCTCCTTTAGCCAAACATGTTTCACTATCCAATTAACCTCATCTGCCTCAAACTAAATATCAAATACACGAACTGGTTTAGGACCAAATTCTAGGTTATTGATTTTAAGAATCAATGGACAATGATCAGAGAACTTTCAATCTCATCACAACCAAGTCTCCCTACTTTGAAGAAATGATTCCGAAACCAAAAACCAATCAAGATTACTAACATGAGACCGTCGTCACTAATGTGGGTGTATTGCTTACCACTTAAGGGAATTTCCAGAAGTCCTACTTTTCTGATAAAGGAATTAGCCTATTAAACATTGTCGCCTCTTTTATCATTAAAAACAAAATTTAATCTTTCACTTAGGTAACGAACCTCTTTTATAATCTCCGCAAAAAAGACCCATGGTTCCCCTGTATATGCTGATATTCTTTCCAATTCATCACAATATAGCCTAGTGGGTTGGGGCCCTAATTTATTTTCAAGAGGTCTCAGGTTGGAATCGTGTCTCGGACGAATATATTATGGTGGCCAATGAAGGGTTGGAAACAACCAGGGAGTAATCCTGTTGAGTTGCGTACATCAGAGTATGAGGTCGGATTACTCGTCCTCCCAGGTAACCCGAACAAGAAAAACCTTCTACCTTTTTACTATATGAGTTCCATAGACATTTACAATTATAGTCTCCTCAAATTGACCCATCCAATTTTCCACTTATGGAAGTAACTTTCCAAGTGCCAATCCTTTGCCAAAAATGCTCACCAACTGTTCTACGATACTTCTATTATAGAAGTTCTATATCGTTTACTTTCTCATCATCTGCTTTAATAAGCTCAATGTCATTGGGCTTTCCTTTGGTTAAATCAGGCTCATTGGTTATGTTCACATGATCACATCATTGCTCCAAATTATTGATGGTTTGTGGCAACATTGGGCATCATAAGCCCAAGTGCGTCCTCAAGTCCATCTGGGGTTCTTTTATGCTTTAAATTGACGTTATTATTGCCAGTACACACGGGCTAGGCACACGCCCATGACACACGGCCTGCCAATGCCTGGCATGCCTATTTAAAGGCCATTTTTTCACCCATTTCATCACACTTCACACTTCATTTATCTCTCTCAATACAAATTTAGAACGTCATACTTTCGAGGCCTTTTTCCTCCGAGCGGGAAATTTAGTACCCAGAGGCGGATGCTGAAGATTGTATTAGGAGCGGTCTGGTACTTCTATCCTTTATCTATATATAATGTCTTCCATTTTTATGATTTATGATATTATTACCATGATTAGCGAGTAGTTATCTTTTGTATATGTAATTACGTAGTCAGTTACGCTGCTGAAATAATATTGGGAACTGTGTTGTTGAGATGCATTCCGATTATATTTTGAACTCAATCGCTTTTCCAACTAATAGAACGTAGTTATTGGCTCTGTTATTGGGAAGTCGTGAACCCCAATTCAGAGTACACTATCTGTGTCACCCCTTGGTAAGAGAACTCTGTCGGATACAAAGAAAGTTTGACAGAGGCACAAAGGTTGTAGTAAGTCAACATATGTTATGGATTCCGGCAGAGGTCCCTTTCGTAGTGGAATCTCTGATTAGACTAGGAGTACATTGTCAGTCTGAAACCATGCTGGTGCAGTCACTAAGCATATAAAATTAGTACATTTACACTGAAGCACAACGGTTGTTGTAAGCTGTATGTAATAACCCGACTTTTTACGTCAAATAATTAACGAACGTTAGTAAAAATCTATGGTTTTATACTCTAGATTTTTTTTACAAAAGTTATTATCTGTTCATTATTATACGATTAATTTCAACCTTGACTAAATATTATTTGGCTATGTAAAACCAACGAAACAGGGGAAATTTAAATTACCAAAACTTTTATAAATGGACTTGGATCATTATCAATATAAAACGTTTAATGAATAAATAAATACGAATACAATGCACAAGGAGTATGATATGACCGAAACGGATGGTTTTATTTATGAGGTGTCGTTAAGTCGCAAGGCGTCAGAATCAGCTATCAGGAGGTGAGAGCAATAGTTTTTAAATTTATATTTAGAGGGGCCAAATTCGTACTACTCCTTATTATGGTGAGTAAGGAAGTATGACCTAGGGTCAAATTTTTAAGATATCAGTAGAATCGAATCTATAATTAAAGCTTAAGATAATCCTAAAGTGAAGGAGTAGTGGGTTATTAGCTAATTTTTGGGTTTTCTAGTTTATAAGATGAAATAAAGTAAATGCGATAAAATTTGTAATTCAGATAAGGTTAAAGCAAGTCCATACTATGGTTTCATCAGTTACTTTACCTTGTTTATGGAATGCTGGCTCATGAATAGATACAACAACAACAACAACAATACCCAATCCAGCATATGCGAGGTATGGGATAGTGACCTTGTATTCATTACACTGGTCCTAAACACCCTGTAATAAGACATGTCACTGGGTAATGCATTAGGCTAGAAGATTCTGAATAGACAGCAACGTCCTTTACCCCCAACGCCAGTGCAGCTTGACTACAGGCATACACGTTCAGATGGCTCATCCAATTGAGCGACTCGGTTGGGTGACGTATTAACATTCCACAAAGGTCTAAACTTTCTTGTGACGACCCGGGAATTTTTGACTAAATTTAAACTTAATCTTTACATAATTCTGACACGACAAGGAAAGTTTATAATGTTGAGTCTTAAAAATTTTGGAACTATGTTTCATATATTCAGTTACCCTTTGACTATTCCTGACGATTCACGAACAGTTGTGTGTAGATAATATATATATACATATAATTACATATATAATATTGTGAACCTTTATATAATTTCTATTTGTAGCTATTAACATATTGTGGTATTAAAGATTCAAAAATATTAAATTAGTTTAAAGTTACTATACTATATGTAAATATAAGTTAAAACATAAATGTTATGTGATTAGCATTACTTTCATTATTATTACAAATGTTAATATTAATATTAATATTAATATTTGTATTATTAATGTTATTAATTCAAGTATGAGATATAAATATATATGTAAAATTTGACATGCACAAGTTGTTATATTTCATATTATTATCATCATTGATAATACTAATATTAAGATAACTAATAAGATTATTAATATCAATTATAATGTTAATATCATTATTAGTAATTAAAATTATCATTATTATTATTAGTTTTAATATTTATCATATTATTATTTGTCATTATTAACCTTTATTAAGTAATATTACTATTAAAAATATTATTATTAGTATTATTAATATTGATATGTATTAGAATAAATATATTAGATAGTTAACAAAAATAGGAATTTGATACATATATATATACCAATATACTACCAGCTTATACAAATACTGTATATATAATCATACATATACAAGATATAGGTATACATATATATAAATACATATACGACTAAATATATAAATATATAAATCGGTATTATTATTCTTAATTTTGATTAATTGGATATTGAAAACACAGAATCAATTAAGGATTTATATCACTCTCAACCTGTATCAAATTGAAGAATTCGTACAAATCATGACATCAAGATACCAAAAACGTCCAAATTCTTTTAACAACTATTATCTTCTTTTATTTCTTTGTTTTCTTCCTTCTGGCTAGAATATCTCGGTCGACACCACAAATCTACAAAACAAAATGTGATCAAATTATTATTTCATTATTTCACAGAATCTATATATATATAATTATATATACCAAGCATATAGATAGAGAGTTATAAATTTTCATTCAACATCACCTTATACTTATGTTCTCGGTTCCAAGTTCCAAACTCATCCGCCATCGAGCTCACACACCACCTTCATTCAAGCTTTGAAATACCATCGATCACCCTTGGTATTGTTAACCGAGACAACCGTCGACCAACCTTCTTCACAACCCACCACCCTCACTGTCCTCCATCACCTTAGATCACCTTCGATATTTCTTATCTTTAAACCAATCAAACAACCTTCACCCACGAGAGTCACCAACACCACATAAACTTCCATTCTTTCTTTGTTTTCTATTGAACAATTAGAATCAACATCCTCACCATCTTTAAGCCACTTTAAAACTATCATCAACCAATATCTCTTTTTAATTATCAACCAACCAACATCCCTTCTATATATATGTACATAGACTTATACATAAATTAAAACTTAAACATCTCCCTAGTTTCCTCATCGATCAACCCATCAGACCACCTCCTTAAAGCGAATTATGTTTCACATTTTCCTGTTTCTGCTACCTGTTGCAACCGAAACCCTGAACCCCATGATATATTTTTTTTCCTCTTTCAAACCTGTACATCGAATATTATATAAATGTTGAGACAGTATTAAAAAGGCCTATTAAAGGCAGGCGTGTGTGCTCCATCTTAACTTTCCAATTGGCCGATAAATCTAAACAAATATTAGAGTATAAACGATAGTGGAAAATGATGTATAAAAGCATTATTGGAAGAAGACTATGTTTTAATTACTTTTGGTGGGTCTCCAAGTGTTGGCTGACAACCTTTAAATCAAGTAACCATACTTGATATCCGGTATTATAATTTATTCGTTGCTTTTTATCTTGCTGCACCCGAATTTCTAAACATCTCGTAAATGGAATGGCTTTGGAGTTATGTGTTGGGCTATGATTTATTTCGGTGGTATAGTTTTGATGAGGATCCATTTAACAAACAAATAGACATATCTTATTATCATGGGCCGAGTTAATTTTTTTTTTCTCATTCGACATCTATTTGGACTGTGAATCAGTTTTCGTCTTCTATGGATCTGCATAGTAGCAATGAATGATAATGATGGTGATATATGAAAATAATGATGACCGATGACCATGATGATAATGAAAGATTGATAACAATGAATATAAGACATGATATAATGAGATGAGTGATCAAGGTGATGATACGAATTGACGATTGGTAATGATAATGATGATCACATTTATAATCGTGATTATAGAAAATGTTTACGTTGAGGATGATTAATTGATAACGTCGATGTGGTGAGGTAATAATCGAAATCAATAATTAAAGAAGGAGAAACAGAAAGTTTCGGTTATGTATAAATACTAGATGATGTAAATCAAAAAATCTGGATAACTCAGTTGGTTAATTTGGTTGAATGGTTAACAAGAGGTCTCGGGTTTGAGTTCTGGCGGTGGCATATTTTTTTTGGAACCTGTTTCTTCAAAGGTTGTTATTATTATTTATATTATTATTGTTATTACTATTATTATTATTATTATTATTATTATTATTATTATTATTATTATTATTATTATTATTATTATTATTATTATTATTATTGATATATTATTATTATTAATTACTAGTATTATTATTTTACTAATTATTACCTACAATTAATATTATTAGTATTAACACTATTATTATTATTATTGTAACATTATTGTTATTAAATTATTATAACAAATAAATATTTTGTATATAAAAATATATATACTAAAATTTTATTAATATTACCTATAATTATATATTAAAAATACTAACATTTCTAATATGAATATACAAAATAAATACATATATATAATACAATTGAAGATATAAAATATATTAGAATTTAGTACAAATTATATATATACTACAACACTAGATACATAATACTATATAATTAATAGATTGAATTATTTGATTTTTAATATATGCTTTAATATATATACATATATATATATATATATATATATATATATATATATATATATATATATATATATACATATACATATATATATATATATATATATATATATATATATATATATATATATATATATATATATATATATATATATATATATATATATATATATATATATATATATATATATATATATATATATATATATATATATATATATATATATATATATATATATATATTTATAACTAATATAGGTTCGTGAATCCGAGGCCAACCCTATACTTGTTCAATGTCGTCATATGTGTTTTTACAACAAAATACAATATGGTGAGTTTCATTTGATTCCCTTTTACTCTTTACATTTTTGGGACTGAGAATACATGCGCTGTTTTTACAACTGCTTTATTAAATGCTTTTGAAATATATTTTGAACTACAAATACATGAAATGCTTTTATAAATGTTTGACGAGATAGACACAAGAAAAACATTCTTCGAATGAATTATTGTGCAGACAGAAGTTCTGCGGATTATTATTGAATTATGTGGAAATGATAATTGCCACCATTGAATTATGTGGACATGATAATTGCCACCATTGAATTATGTGGACATGATAATTGCCACCAATTGAAGTGAATGTTATATATCGAGAGAATGATTTTATGCACAGGTTATGTGTATAATATTTTGTACACGAGATATGTGTACGGTTACAAAGATTTGTTAAAAATGGTTTGGTACATGAGAAAGGTGTATTGTATTTAAAAGATATCGCATGTACATTACAGGTGGGTATAGGATTCGGGCCCATTTGTACCATGCAACATTTAAATTTTGTGATCTATCAAAATGATGAATTTTATTGTTTTAAGATAAACCTATGAACTCACCAACCTTTTGGTTGACACTTGAAAGCATGTTTATTCTCAGGTACGAAAGAAATCTTCCGCTGTGCATTTGCTCTTTATAAAGACATTATTTGGAGTCGATCATCGCAATGGGACCAGATGTTGGTGACTTCGTCCAGATGGATTAGGACGGGGTATGACATGTGGTATCAGAGCGGTGGTCTTAGCGAACCAGGTCTTGCATTAGTGTGTCTAACTGATAGTTGTTTAGATGCATTAGTGGGTCTGGACTTCGACCGTGTCTGCATGTCAAAAGTTTTGCTTATCATTTCGTGTCGGAAATTAATTGCTTATCATCCTTAAATTCTAGACACGTCTTACTGCCTCTATTGCATAGACAGTGTATAGATAAATTCATATCTTAGCATATCTGCTAATTCATATCTTAGCGTATCTGTTATTGTTACCTTTGCCTGAAAGCTTCCGTAGATTCCTCCGTAATTTATGGGATTTTAGTATTATATATGCATATGTAAATTATGTATTGCAGGGTACTAATCTACATCCTATAATCTATTTCTTATCGAAAATCCTTCATCTGATCGTATGAGATGAATCCCTCAACCAGTTCGAATTCCTCGGATTCCGACAGCTATACCGATATGGAGTTTCACCTAAGCTCCGAAAGCAGTGTCACCAGAATGAATCAACCAATTCATCTGATGGGTTCGTAGTCTACTTAATCAATGGAGACGCGAAGAAGGCGATCCCTTCCACCAACCGAATTCACCTCTTGACGATGAACCTTAAACACTTACCGGCGAACCTATCCGCAACACTATTTTCAGCCTCATTTCCAGAGTAGCTATACACGATTATATTCTATCCATAATTCTAAGCCTTATTCATTCAGTCGTTCTGATCGACAATCATCCCGGAGTAATACAAGAAGTCAGCGAACTTCGTGCTCAAGTAATAGTTTTGGAGAATATGGTGCAAAAATTACCAGCTTCAGCAACATCACCGGCATTAACAGTACCATCAATAATAGCACCAGTACCATCAACAAGCCATGCCTCAACATCTCATTCTGTACCTCGAGTATAATCATAGTCCTACGTATCGTTCTACATCGATTATCTTCGTTCTTCATGGCAATTAAGTAATCTCTAAATTTTTTAGAGATTATGTATTCTAGTTATAACGGTAAACCAAATGAGTTTAATATCATATTAACTCAATGAATCCATGATTACATTTGAAGAGAATATATATGTATATATGTTTTCATAAAGATTGTAATTAAAAATTCTTTCGTACAAAGTGTTAATTGTGAAAATATTTTAACGGGTAGGTAATACCCGAGGAATATTCAGATTTCACATTAATAAGTTACAATGTACATTCTTCGAAGCTGATTCAATAGTCGTTTACTATCCTACTTACATCCACCGATATACAAATCCGTTCACCACAGAATAACCATATTCATCCAATTACATATTTGGATTTTGATTTATCAGAATCCAACAAGTGGCATAATGAAGAAAAACATTTGACAAAATAAAATTTGTTAGAAACAAACAAATTAACTATGAGGAATTTTGTTAAGAATCCACGCTAACTGTTCCTAGCTAACTGTTCCTAGCTAACTGATTACATTTTATTTATCGCAATTTAATTATCGCAATTTTATTTATCGTCATTAAATTTCTGTTATTTACTTTACGCATTTAATTTATCGTCATTTAATTTCTGTTATTTATTTTATGCACTTTAAATATCGGGACACGTATACAAGGTTTTGACATATCATATCGACGCATCTATATATATTATTTGGAATCACCATAGACACTCTATATGCAGTAATGATCGAGTTCTCTATACAGGGTTGGGGTTGATTCTTCTATAATAATATCTATACTTTGAGTTGTGATTGAGTCTGAGACATGTACACGGGTCACGATACGTATTAATTAATTCGAATATTATATATTAAACTATATATGAATTATTAAATTGTTAACTGTGGACTATTGACTGTGAACTGCCAACATTGGACAATTAAAATGAATTAAAATATTGATTATAACATATGAAACTAAACAATTCTTCAAGTTTGCCACTTGATTTCATCTTAAACCTCAATTGTATCTTAACGATTACAATCTGCGTTCAAACCTTTCTTGATTCTTGAAAACACCTCAATCGAGAGGATAACCAACCACACTTCATCTACGGAAGAAAATATTGATGCATATAGTTATGCACCTGAAAAACTCTAGGAAACTGAGTAAACGTTTAACAAGTAGCTGTGCTAATTCCTTTAGTATTATTATTACCCAAAATAACCTTGCAGTTCTTTTTCAAAGTAGCAAATTTTGTCACAGCTCCAGCAAGTCAACTTCAACTTTTCGTTCGAAACAACCATATTATAACCTTGATATATATGCGTGCTCATTTATTGTTACCAGAGAACCTTTCATATTCCACCATATTACCATCAGCGTTTAATCATCTAAAAACACAATTCATCTGAAACCACCTCGGATTGATAACCGATGATTCAGATATCGTAGCATTGAATGCAGATGAAACAGAAAAATGATAGATGGTTTAAATGGCCAAGAGTTTGATGATAAATAATGGAGTGTTGGGAACGCTCGATAGAAAATTTAGTACTAAAAAAAACGGATTGAGCTAACCATGAAGAAGACCCAAGGACAAATACAAGGACCAAACCCTATATTCAAAGAACCCAGGTAATTTTGGATCCGATGAAATCTTTAGAGAATATCTTACTCCTAAGTCATGTTAAAATCTTGCGGAAAATTTTTCTTCACCAACCTTCGAACTTAGAAATTCCAAAATATCATCATAAATATCTTCGATATTTCTGAGGATATTTTCATAAATATTCTTGTCCGAAATTATCTACCTCTTCGTGTTTTCTGTATTCTATTATATTGGAAACTTCTGTAAAATCTAAGTATAAATTATGAGTAAATTGTGGAGAAGTGTAGGGAATTGAAGCATGAGTTAGTATAATATAATGACGCTTGGCCAACGTGATTATATTACAGTAAGTCATGCTGAGTTTCTAATGAAACGTGATGATGGTTCACAGTAGATCATACCATCATCATGTGTCATGTTACACAACTCTTTCATTCTGCTTAATCTCTGAACGTATCAAGAAATTATATTCTTGATAGTTCCGTGCTCAGTAATTCTGGTAATTTACCAAATCAAATCGTGCTATTACGTTCCTTCTTGCTTAGAACAGGATGATCAATCAAAACTTCATACCTACGAATTCTGGACCATTATTCGCTTGACTTGAAGTCGGGAAGAGAAAACAAAAGCATAGAGCCTCGAAATATAAGGGAGAATATAAAGCCCGATAACAACACATAAATTACAAACCGTGTATATTAATGTTTATCGCAACATAAAGACACGGGAGAATTAAAAACGTCATAACCCCAAGAGCGAAGTAGAAGAAAACAGATTCCTCCGGTGGTAATTGGAAAAGGAGAATGATTGTTGCGATAGTAAGAATAAGAACAAGAATCAGAACTGGATTAAGCATTTTAACAATCTTTTGAATTTAGGAATTGAGTATTGGAGTGGTGAAAGTAATGGAACGGAAGAAGTTCATTTATAGTGAAAATACAAGACAAAATAATCGAGACAGATGATTGCATTTAATTATAGAGATCTCAATTTCCATAAATCCCGAAGGATCAGATCTTATAGATTTCCAAGATTTTCTTTTAAATCCCTTGAATTCCAGAATTCAACCAAGACGCATCTTATTTTCTAAATTCAAACGTGACTACGTCAAAAGTAAGACGAATCTTAAATTCCTCATTTTCAATCTTTTGTGATAGCTTCATTCGTATTCTTCGAACAATCGAATTGTTTTATCCATATTATTCAATGGTGATAAAACTTTATTTATCAACTCATATTCGTCATGAAAACATTTTTTATTGTTAGCCATGACCACCTCACTCAAATTTCGGGACGAAATTTCTTTAACGGGTAGGTACTGTGACGACCCGAGAATTTCCGACTAAATTTAAACTTAATCTTTACATAATTCTGACACGACAAGGAAAGTTTATGATGTTGAGTCTTAAAAATTTTGGAACTATGTTTCATATATTCAGTTACCCTTTGACTATTCCTGACGATTCACGAACAGTTGTGTGTAGATAATATATATATACATATAATTACATATATAATATTGTGAACCTATATATAATTTCTATTTGTAGTTATTAACATATTGTGGTATTAAAGATTCAAAAATATTAAATTAGTTTAAAGTTACTATACTATACATAAATATAAGTTAAAACATAAATGTTATGTGATTAGCATTACTTTCATTATTATTACAAATGTTAATATTAATATTAATATTTGTATTATTAATGTTATTAATTCAAGTATGAGATATAAATATATATGTAAAATTTGACATGCACAAGTTGTTATATTTCATATTATTATCATTATTGATAATACTAATATTAAGATAACTAATAAGATTATTAATATCAATTATAATGTTAATATCATTATTAGTAATTAAAATTATCATTATTATTGTTAGTATTAATATTTATCATATTATTATTTGTCATTATTAACCTTTATTAAGTAATATTACTATTAAAAATATTATTATTAGTATTATTAATATTGATATGTATTAGAATAAATATATTAGATAGTTAACAAAAATAGGAATTTGATACATATATATACCGATATACTACCAGCTTATACAAATACTGTATATATAATCATACATATACAAGATATAGGTATACATATATATAAATACATATACGACTAAATATATAAATATATAAATCGGTATTATTATTCTTAAATTTGATTAATTAGATATTGAAAACACAGAATCAATTAAGCATTTATATCACTCTCAACCTGTATCAAATTGAAGAATTCGTACAAATCATGACATCAAGATAACAAAAACGTCCAAATTCTTTTAACAACTATTATCTTCTTTTATTTCTTTGTTTTCTTCCTTCTGGCTAGAATATCTCGGTCGACACCACAAATCTACAAAACAAAATGTGATCAAATTATTATTTCAGTATTTCACAGAAAATATATATATAATTATATATACCAAGCATATAGATAGAGAGTTATAAATTTTCATTCAACAACACCTTATACTTATGTTCTCGGTTCCAAGTTCCAAACTCATCCGCCATCGAGCTCACACACCACCTTCATTCAAGCTTTGAAATACCATCGATCACCCTTGGTATTGTTAACCGAGACAACCGTCGACCAACCTTCTTCACAACCCACCACCCTCACTGTCCTCCATCACGTAAGATCACCTTCGATATTTCTTATCTTTAAACCAATCAAACAACCTTCACCCACGAGAGTCACCAACACCACATAAACTTCCATTCTTTCTTTGTTTTCTATTGAACAATTAGAATCAACATCCTCACCATCTTTAAGCCACTTTAAAACTATCATCAACCAATATCTCTTTTTAATTATCAACCAACCAACATCCCTTATATATATATATATATATATATATATATATATATATATATATATATATATATATATATATATATATATATATATATATATATATATATATACACACATAGACTTATACATAAATTAAAACTTAAACATCTCCCTAGTTTCCTCATCGATCAACCCATCAGACCACCTCCTTGAAGCGAATTATGTTTCACATTTTCCTGTTTCTGCTACCTGTTGCAACCGAAACCCTGAACCCCATGATATATATTTTTTTTTCCTCTTTCAAACCTGTACATCGAATATTATATAAATGTTGCGACAGTATTAAAAAGGCCTATTAAAGGCAGGCGTATGTGCTCCATCTTAACTTTCCAATTGGCCGACAAATCTAAACAAATATTAGAGTATAAACGATAGTGGAGAATGATGTATAAAAGCATTATTAGAAGAAGACTATGTTTTAATTACTTTTGGTGGGTCTCCAAGTGTTAGCCGACAACCTTTAAATCAAGTAACCCTACTTGATATCCGGTATTATAATTTATTCGTTGCTTTTTATCTTGCTGCACCCGAATTTCTAAACATCTCGTAAATGGAATGGCTTTAGAGTTATGTGTTGGGCTATGATTTATTTCGGTGGTACAGTTTTGATGAGGATCCATTTAACAAACAAATAGACATATCTTATTATCATGGGCCGAGTTAATTTTTTTTTCTCATTCGACATCTATTTGGACTGTGAATCAGTTTTTGTCTTCTATGGATCTGCATATTAGCAATGAACGATAATGATGGTGATATATGAAAATAATGATGACCGATGACCATGATAATAATGAAATATTGATAACAATGAATATAAGACATGATATAATGAGATGAGTGATCAAGGTGATGATACAAATTGATGATTGGTAATGATAATGATGATCACATTTATAATCGTGATTATAGAAAATGTTTACGTTGAGGATGATTAATTGATAACGTCGATGTGGTGAGGTAATAATCAAAATCAATAATTAAAGAAGGAGAAACAGAAAGTTTCAGTTATGTATAAATACTAGATGATGTAAATCAGAAAATCTGGATAACTCAGTTGGTTAATTGGGTTGAATGGTTAACAAGAGGTCTCGAGTTTGAGCTCTGGCGGTGGCATATTTTTTTGGAACCTGTTTCTTCAAAGGTTGTTATTATTATTAATATTATTATTATTACTATTATTATTATTATTATTATTATTGATATATTATTATTATTAATTACTAGTATTATTATTTTACTAATTATTACCTACAATTAATATTATTAGTATTAACACTATTATTATTATTTGTATTATTATTATTGTAACATTATTGTTATTAAATTATTATAACAAATAAATATTTTGTATATAAAAATATACTTATACTAAAATTTTATTAATATTACCTATAATTATATATTAAAAATACTAACATTTCTAATATGAATACACAAAATAAATACATATATATAATACAATTGAAGATATAAAATATATTAGAATTTAGTACAAATTATATATAAACTACAACACTAGATACATAATACTATATAATTAATAGATTGAATTATTTGATTTTTAATATATGTTTTAATATATATATATATAACTAATATAGGTTCGTAAATCCGAGGCCAACCCTATACTTGTTCAATGTCGTCATATGTGTTTTTACTACAAAATACAATATGGTGAGTTTCATTTGATTCCCTTTTACTCTTTACATTTTTGGGACTGAGAATACATGCGCTGTTTTTACAACTGCTTTATTAAATGTTTTTGAAATATATTTTGAACTGCAAATACATGAAATGCTTTTATAAATGTTTGACGAGATAGACACAAACAAAACATTTCTCGAATGAATTATTGTGCAGACAGAAGTTCTGCGGATTATTATTGAATTATGTGGACATCATAATTGCCACCATTGAATTATGTGGACATGATAATTGCCACCATTGAATTATGTGGACATGATAATTGCCACCAATTGAAGTGAATGTTATATATTAAGAGAATGATTTTATACACAGGTTATGTGTATAATATTTTGTACACGAGATATGTGTACGGTTATAAAGATTTGTTAAAAATGGTTTCGTACACGAGAAAGGTGTACTGTATTTAAAAGATATCGCATGTACATTACAGGTGGGTATAGGATTCGGGCCCATTTGTACCATGCAGCATTTAAATTTTGTGGTCTATTAAAATGATAAATTTTATTGTTTTAAGATAAACCTATTAACTCACCAACCTTTTGGTTGACACTTGAAAGCATGTTTATTCTCAGGTATGAAAGAAATCTTCCGCTGTGCATTTGCTCTTTATAAAGACATTATTAAGAGTCGATCATCGCAATGGGACCAGATGTTGGTGACTTCATCCAGACGGATTAGGACGGGGTATGCCATTTCTTAAGCATAATAGAATACAGGGTATGCCGTATCCAAGAGACGTGATGTGTTTCAATGCTTTCGTTAATGATTGGGTTTAAAATGATAGTTAGGCCCTTGAAAAGAGTTCAACCATAAAGAACACCATGGCCAAGTTAGGTTTGACTTCCATGAATATGTTCGATTTATCCTAACGGTCCAATCCTTTATATGTTTAAACAAACAGTTCCTTAATTAACTAAGAATCCCTCAAGTAGGGTGCAATGCTTGAGACCGCGTTATGGTGAAGTGTACTAGTCAGCACTGGCCGGTTTCCATGGCCTTACGTAGCAGAGGTACTGATATGGCCGAAATGGATGGTTTTATTTGTGCGGTGTCGTTAGGTCGCAACACGTCAGAATCAACCACCAAGAGGGGGTACTGTTTTAAATTTATATTTAGCGGGGCCTAAATCGTACTACTCCCTAGTATGAGTAAGGGAAGTATGACCTAGAGTCGTATTTTTGAGATATATCAGTAGAATCGAACATATATTAAAGCTTAAGATAGTTATGAAGGAGTAGTGGTTACCTAATTTTGGGATTTTCTAATTTATAAGACAGATAAAGTAAATGCGATAAAATTCGTAATTCAGATAAGGTTAAAGTAAGTGCATACTATGATTTCATCAGTTATTCTGCCGAGATTATGGAATGCTGGCTCATGAATAGGCAGAGGCCTTGTATTCATTACACTGGTCCTAAACGCCCCTGTCATAAGACATGTCACTCGGTAATGCGATAGGCTTGAAGATTCTGAATAGACAGCAACGTCCCTTACCCCCAACGCCCGTGCAGTCTGACTACAGGCATACACATTCAGACGGCTCATCCAATTGAGCGACTCGGTTGGGTGATGTATTAACATTCCACAAAGGTCTAAACTTTCTTAAGCATAATAGAATACATGTTTTACTATATCCGAGAGACGTGATGTGTTTCAATGCTTTCGTTAATGATTGGTTTTAAAAGATAGTTAGGCCCTTTAAAAAGAGTTCAACCATAAAGAACACCATGGCCAAGTCGAGTTTGACTTCCATGAACACGTTCGGTTATCCTAACGGTCCAATCCTTTATGTGTCTAAACAAACAGTTCCTTAATTAACTAAGAATCCCTCAAGCGGGGTGCAATGTTTGAGACCGCGTTATGGTGCAGTTTAGTAATCAACACTGACCGGGTTTCATGGCCTTACTTAGCAGAGGTACAGCTTATAACAACCGCTGTACTTCAGCATGCACGTACGAAGCTTATATGCTTGGTGACTACACTAGCATGGTCTAGGACCGACAATGTACTAAGGGTCTTGTCAGATGTTTCACTACGAAAGAGTCCTCAGTCAGAATCCAAAGCTCGATAGACTTACTGAAATGCTCCATTCATATCGATTATAAACGATTCACATTAGTTGATTACATTGCGAGGTTCTGACCTCTATACGATACATTTTTACAAACATTGCATTCGTTTTAAAAGACAAACTTTCATCTCAATGAAAGTTTACACATATGCATACCAGTGATATTATCATGTTTCCCCAAATATAATTTGAAGCGACCCGTCCTAATCCATAAGGACGAATACAATAATATATGATTACATCGCGAGGTATTTGACCTCTATATGATACATTTTACAAACATTGCATTCGTTTCTAAAAGACAAACTTTCTTTTCATCAAAATTTGACGGCATGCATACCATTTCATAATACATTCAACTATAATTGACTTAATAATAATCTTGATGAACTCAATGACTCGAATGCAACGTATTTTGAAATATGCCATTAATGATTTTAAGTAATATCTTTAAAATGAGCAAATGCACAGCGGAAGATTTCTTTAATACCTGAGAATAAACATGCTTTAAAGTGTCAACCAAAAGGTTGGTGAGTTCATTAGTTTAACATAAATAATCATTTTCATCATTTTAATAGACCACAAGAATTTCATTTCTAGTTCTCATAAATATACGTCCCATGCATAGAGACAAAAATCATTCATATGGATTGAACACCTGGTAACCGACATTAACAAGATACATATAAGAATATCCCCTATCATTCCGGGAAATTCTTCGGACATGATAAAAACAAATTCGAAGTACTAAAGCATCCGGTACTTTGGATGAGGTTCGTAAGGCCCAATAGATCTATCTTTAGGATTCGCGTCAATTAGGCTTGCACTAATTCTCAAAATTAGTGATGCTCCCTAATTCTTAGGTTACCAAGCAAAAAGGAGCATATTAGGCTTCGATCATTCAACCATATAATGTAGTTTCGATTACTTGTGTCTATTCCGTAAAACATTTATAAAAATTGCGCATGTATTCTCAGCCCAAAAAAATATAAAGGGTAAAAAGGCAAATGAAACTCACCTAATGTATTTTGTAGTAAAAATACATATGACAATATTGAACAATGGAGGGTTGGCCCCGGATTCACGAACCTATATCATTTATATTTCTATTAAAACATATAATAGAGATATCAAAAATTTGTTTATTAATATATATTATTTATATATTTTGTAGTTATATAAGATTTTTACTAGATTCCATTTAAAACATATACTTTATTTTATATCTTAAATTATATGTTACATATATTTATTTTGTATATATATATTTAAAGTGACTAATATGGTTATATTAATAACTATATATATTTAGTATTATATTAAAAATTCTCAATTTGTTGTATGTAAGTTTTTATATAGATAATGTTAATAAAATTTATATATAGTTATATGAAATATTAGTACAATTATAGTATGTGTAATAAGTATGTTTTATGTGTAAAATATTCATTTGTTTAAAAATGATAGTTTTGATCTTTAATGATTTACTAATAATAATATTAAAACTTTATTAAAAATAATGATATTGTTAATAATGATACTTTTGTTTAATAATAATAATAATATTGATAGCTATAAAAGTGATACTAATACTAATATTAATGAAATTAATGATAATTTGTATTATTTTCATGATAATATTATTAATAATAATCCTAATAATAATAATAATAATAATAATGATACAACTATTAGTGATAATAATAATAATATTCATACTTGTAGTTATAATCATAATAATAATACTAAGTGATAAATAATAATATTAATAATTATAACACTAATAATGATAATACTCCTAATAATAGTAATAATAACTAAAATCTTAATAATAATAATAATCATAACAATAATTATAATCATAATATTAACAATAACAACAATAAAAATAATAATACTAATGGTAATAATAATAATAAGTATAATAAGAAACTACCTCACAAAGATAAGCTCCAAAAAAAAAATATAACTGCAGCAGCCCGGGTTCGAACCCGGGACCTCTCGGTTGACACAAACACACCCACACCAGTCGACTGTATCTGTTTTACTGAATATACTCCCAACCAAAATCATTTAACCCGTATTTCACTATTCTTATTTCTTCTTCTTCCTCTAAATCAAATCGAAAATAAACCAATTGTTGAAACGTTTTAAGGATTGAATCTAGACCTTATTGATAAATAGAAATGACTCTCATTGATTGATTAAATCAATTTAAACAGAAAAAAATAAATTAGCTGTAACAATTTTTCAAGAACGTTTTTGAACTCGAACATCAATCCAACGATCTAGACAAATTTAGATTGAAATTTCAACATGAAAAAGACTCTAAATCCCTCCTATAAACTTTTCCCATGATCAATTGATCTTAAACCAGTAAAACGAATCTGAATTTTATGATGAACACAATCGTTGACTTTTTGAAAATTAAGGTTTGACTTCAAAATTCTTACTCGATATAAGAAATTGATGGATACAACTTTGCAGAAGTATTCCCTAGAGAATTCCTAGCTAGACTGCAATTCTACATTATGAAATTTGATTTGTTATCGAGGTATTTGAAAATAAAAGCAATAACAGAGCAGGACGCTTAATATTTTTTTTATATTTTCTGTTCTCCTTAACGAATTGCAGTGGGATAAATGTATAGAGTGATTGAATATATCATGTAGCTGTTGTAAATTATCACAATTGGATTATAGTGACTGAATTGGACGTCTAACAGATTAGAGACAGGATTTTTGACAATTAATTCAATCAGGCAGAAATAATAATAAAAAAATAAAACTGGAGAGTGATTGCTAACCGATCTTGGCTGTTAATGTGATTACCATGTAGTGATTTGTACTAGGGAATATATCGTCTACAGGTTGATAGTAACCTTAAACAGATTATGATTCTGAAATCGTACATATGATTCTTTTATAATTAATATTAATAATTAATAATTAATAATTATAATTATATTAATAATAATAATAATAATAATAATAATAATAATAATAATAATAATATTAATAATTAATAATAATAATAATATGAGTAATAATAATAACAAGTCATGATAATAATGATTTTAGTGAAATTTATGACAATTATAATATTAACACTAATTATATTGATATTAATGATAATATTAGTAATAATAATATATAACAATTTTCTTAACTATATATATATTGTTAAAAATAATATTATTAATAATAATGTAACAAATCAAATGTATCAATTTTACATTTATATATTATACGATAATATTAATAATACTGATATTGATATTAATACTATTATTTATGTTAATGATAATAAGAAAAGTAATAATAAGAATTTTAATATATTAATTATATTTTAACTTGTAATTTGATATATTTATTTTATATACTATTAATTTTATAATATTAAATGCTTACATAATACATATTATATATATATATATATATATATATATATATATATATATATATATATATATATATATATATATACACACATTTTAATAGTATATATATAGTGGTAAACATATATATATCATCAAGTTATATTACTTAGATCAATATTAATAGATCAATATTTATATATATATATATATATAAATAATTATATATGTAAATAATTATATATATCATCAACGTTAACAAAGTATTAAATGTACTATGTTATACTTTGAATCAATATATATATATATATATATATATATATATATATATATATATATATATATATATATATATATATATATATATATATATATATATTCACATTACTATATATATGATTAGGTTTTAAACATCAAGTTGTATTACTTAGATCAATATTAATTATTAAAATAAATAGATTCAAAGTATAACATAGTACATTTAATACTTTGTTAACGCTGACAAATTATATTCGAAATCATTTGTCTTCAATATACTCTATGTATTTAAAATAATTGATTTTAGTTATTTTAAGTCATAATAATTAAATCACATAATAGTTCATTAATATACTTTATTTATTATATATATAATTATTTACATATATAATCATTTATATATATATAAATATATTTCTGTTTACAGTTAAAAGTTCGTGAATCGTTGGGAACAGTCAAAGGGTAAATGCATTCATGTAACTGTTCCAAAGTTTTCGAGACTCAACATTACAGACTTTGCTTATCGTGTCGGAAACATATAAACATTAAATTTAAATTTGGTCGGAAATTTCCGGGTCACTACAGTACCTACCCGTTAAAGAAATTTCGTCCCGAAATTTGAGTGAGGTTGTCATGGCTAACAATAAAAATGTTTTCATGACAAATATGAGTTTATGAATGGAGTTTTATCATTATTATTTACTAATATAGGTAAAACGATTCGATTAGGTGAAGCGTACGAATAAAGCTGTCACAACAGATTTAGATAGAGATTTAACTTTTGACGTAGTCACAGTGGAATTTAGAAAATAAGGTGCATCTTAGCTTTTGACGTTGTCTTGGTTGAATTTACGGAATTCAAGGGATTTAGAGAAAATCTTCGAAGTCTAAAAGATTTGATTCTTCGGCGAGTAAGGAAATTAAGATCTCTATAATTAAATATGGTGATCTGCCTCGATTACTCTGTCTGATATTTCCATTATAAATTAAACTCTTTCGTTCCATTATTCTCACCATTCCTATACTTTCTTTCTTAGTTCATACATCCAAAAGATTGTGAAAATGCTTAATCTAGTTCGAATCCTTGATATTTTCTTAATTATCGTTTATGTCATCCTCCTTTTAAATCTTCCACCAGAAAAATTGGTTTACTTCTACTATTGCCTTAGGGTGATACTATTCTTAATTATATCGTGTCTTTATATTGCTATTCGTATTAATATCCATGGTTTGTAACCTCCGTGTTGTTATTGGGCTTTATATTTTCTCTTATATTTTGGAGCTCTTTGCCTTTTTATTATCCTCTCGACCTCTAGTAAAGCGAGTAATGGTCCAGAATTCGTAAGTATGGAGTTTCGAATGAACTTAATGTTCTAAACGAGAAAGAATGTAATAGCACGATTTGATTTGTCAAAATTACCAGAATCACTGAGAATAGAACTATCAAGAATATATTTTCTTGATATGTTCAGAAGTTAATTAGAATGAAAGAGTTATATAACATGAAACATGATGACGTTATAATATGTGAAACATCATGTTCCATTTAGAAACTCAGCATGACTTACTGTAATATAATCACGTTGATCAAGTGTCATTATATTATACTAACTCATGCATCAGTTCCCAACATTACTTCAATAACATTCATATTTTAAGCTCGAAAGTTTACAAAATATAGAAACTAACAGTTTCTATATGATGTAACACTGTTAGCACGAAGAGATTAATGATTTCAGATAAGAATAGGTATGAAAATATCTTCAGAAATATGTAGGATATTTATAATGAAAGATACGATGATATCTTGAAATTTCTAATATTGAAGGATGGTGAAGAAAATTTGTCCGCAAGAGTTTGGAGTCAGAAGCAAGGTATTTGCTAAAGATTTCATCAGAAACAGAATTATCAGAATTCTTAATGTACAAGTTTAGTCCTTGTGATTTGTTCAGAGACTCCTTCGTAATTTGCTCAATCAGTTTTTCAGTTCCAAACTTTTTCCGAGATTTGCCAACATACAATTCTTTATCATCAACTTTTGGCTGTTGAGATCGTTTACAGTTTTTGTTGCTTCATTTAACTTTTCAAAATTCAGAGCATTAATTCGCAGACTGGGTGCTTTTCAGAATTTCAGAATGAAAGATCATAGTTCTAAGAGATAAATGTTATATGGATACATATAACTGTTGATGTGGAAACGCTGCGAGATTCGAAATACCGATTGTTGATTCTCGGTAATTGATATGGCAATTATCGTTACAAGATGCAGATAAGTATATGATAGGGTTTTAATGGACATATATAATGGTTTTTCAGAGAGACTCAAGCCAATGAGTAATGAATTTGCTGGTAAGTTTACTACTAATGTGATGGACTATAAACGGTTCTCCGGTAACGATGATGAAGGGGTAATCTTTATAATAAGGTTTATTCGAATGAAAAATTGAAGTTGATTTGTTGAAGCTGTGACAAAATTGACTAATTTGAAAAAGAATTGCAATGTTATTTTTGGTAATAACAATGCCAAAGGAGTTAACACATATATGTGTTGAACGGTTACTCAGGTTCTGAGTGTTTTCAGGTGCATAACTGTATGCATCAATCTTTCTTCCGTGAATTAGGTGCGGTTGGTTCATCCTCTCGATTGAGGTGTTTTTAGAAAACATGAAAGGTTTGAACGCAGATTGTAATCGCCAAGATACAAATAAGGTTTAAGATGAAATCAAGTGGCAAACTTGAAGAATTGTTTAGTTTCATATGTTATAATCGATAGTCCACAGTTAACAGTCCAATAATTCATATATAGTTTTATATATAATATTCGAATTAATTAATACGTATCGTGACCCGTGTACATGTCTCAGACACGATCACAACTCAAAGTATAAATATTATTATAGAATCAACCTCAACCCTGTATAACGAACTCGATCATTACAGCATATAGAGTGTCTATGGTTATTCCAAATAATATATATATATGCGTCGATATGATATGTCAAAACCTTGTATACGTGTCCCGATATTTAAAGTGCGTAAAAATAAATAACAGAAATTAAATGACGATAAATAAAGTGTGTAAAGTAAATGAAAGAATTTAAATGACGATAAATAAAATTGCGAGAATGTAAATTGCGATAATTAAATTGTGATAATTTAAATGTAATCAGTTAGCTAGAAACAATTAGCATGGATTCTTAGCAAAATTTCTCATAGTTAATTTGTTTGTTTCTAACAAATTTTATTTTGTCAAATGTTTTCTTCATTATGCCACTTGTTGGATTCTGATAAATCAAAATCCAAATATGAAATTGGATGAAAATGGTTATTCTGTGGTGAACGGATTTGTATATCAGTGGATGTAAGTAGGATAGTAAACAACTGTTGAATCAGCTTCGAAGAATGTACAATGTAACTTATTAATGTGAAATCTAAATATTCCTCGGGTATTACCTACCCGTTAAAATATTTTCACCATTAATAGTTTGTACAAAAGAATTTTTAATTACAATCTTTATGAAAACATACATACATATATATTTTCTTCAGACGTAATCATAGATTTAATGAGTCAATGTGATATTAAACTCATCAGATTTACGGCTAGAACTAGAGTACATAATGTTGTGACCCAAACATTTCCATGTTTATATATATTAATTGAGATTGATATTTACATGACTAAATGTTTCCAACGTGTTAAGCAATCAAACTTGTTAAGAGTTGATTAAATGAAATAAGTTTCATATAGACAATTGATCACCCAAGTTGACCGGCGATTCACGAACGTTACAAATTTGTAAAAACTACATGTTGTGGTATATATAGACATATATATATATGGTTGAAATGAGATTATGATGAGTAAGTATCTCACTAAGTATATTAACAATGTGTGATATACATAAGAAATGAGATTACTAAGTTAAGAAACTAGAAATGATATATATATAACGATTATCGTTATGATAACGTCTACTAAATACATATGTATCATATTAAGATATTGATACACTATATTTAACATGATAAAATGATATTTAAATATATCATTAAGTGTGTTAAAAATGAACTACATATGTAAAAACAAGACTACTAACTCAAGAATTACGAAACGAGACTTATATGTAACGATTATCGTTGTAACGATATTTTAATGTATATATCATATTAAGAGATATTCATACATCATAATATCATGATAATATGATAATTTAACATCTCATTTGATATAATAAACATTGGGTTAACAACATTAATTGAGATCGTTAACTTAAAGGTTTCAAAACAACACTTACATGTAACGACTAACGAAGACTTAACGACTCCATTAGAATGTATATACATGTTGTGTTTTGATATGTATTCTTAAACTTTTGAAAGACTTCAATACACATATCAAAGTACTTCTACTTAACAAAAATGCTTACAATTACATCCTCATTCAGTTTCATCAACAATTCTACTCGTATGCACCCGTATTCGTACTCGTACAACACACAGCTTTTAGATGTATGTACTATTGGTATATACACTCCAATGATCAGCTCTTAGCAGCCCAAGTGATTCACCTAACATATGTGGGAACCATCATTTGGCAACTAGCATGAAATATCTCATAAAATTACAAAAATATTAGTAATCATTCATGACTTATTTACATGAAAACAAAATTACATATCCTTTATATCTAATCCATATACCAATGACCAAAAACACCTACAAATACTTTCATTCTTCAATTTTCTTCATCTAATTGATCTCTGTCAAGTTCCATCTTCAAGTTCTAAGTGTTCTTCATAAATTCCATAAGTATAGTTTCATAAAAATCAAGAATACTTCCAAGTTTGCAAGTCTACTTCCAAGCTTTCTAATCCATTCCAAGTAATCATCTAAGATCAAGGAACCTTTGTTATTTACAGTAGGTTATCTTTCTAATTCAAGGTAATATTCATATTCAAACTTTGATTCAATTTCTACAACTATAACAATCTTATTTCGAGTTAAAATCTTACTTGAACTGTTTTCGTGTCATGATTCTGCTTCAAGAACTTTCAAGCCATCCAAGGATCCTTTAAAGCTAGATCCATTTTTCTCATTTCCAGTAGTTTTATCAAGAAAACTTGAGGTAGTAATGATGTTCATAACATCATTTGATTCATACATATAAAGCTATCTTATTCGAAGGTTTAAACTTGTAATCACTAGAACATAGTTTAGTTAATTCTAAACTTGTTCGCAAACAAAAGTTAATCCTTCTAACTTGACTTTTAAAATTAACAAAACACATGTTCTATATCTATATGATATGCTAACTTAATGATTTAAAACCTGGAAACACGATGAACACCATAAAATCAGATATACGCCGTCGTAGTGAAATCGGGGGCTGTTTTGGTTTGGATAATTAAAAACTATGATAAACTTTGATTTAAAAGTTGTTCTTCTGGGAAAATGATTTTTCATATGAACATGAAACTATATCCAAAAATCTTGGTTAAACTCAAAGTGAAAGTATGTTTTTCAAAATGGTCATCAAGATGTCGTTCTTTCGACGGAAATGACTACCTCTTTAGTAATTGACATGTAACTTAAATTTCTGACTATAAACCTATAATTTTTCTGTTTGGATTCTTAAATTAGAGTTCAATATGAAACCATAGCAATTTGATTAACTCAAAACGGATTTAAAATGAAGAAGTTATGGGTAAAACAAGATTGGATATTTTTGATCTTTTTAGCTACGGGAAATGTTTAACAAATCTATACAAATCATATCCTAGCTAACTTATATTGTACTATACATGTATTCTAATATATTATGTAATCTTGGGATACCATAGACACGTATGCAAATGTTTTGACATATCATATCGACCCATGTATATATATTATTTGGAACAACCATAGACACTCTATATGCAGTAATGTTGGAGTTAGCTATACAGGGTTGAGGTTGATTCCAAAAATATATATGCTTTGAGTTATGATCTAGCCTGAGACGTGTATACACTGGGTTGTGGATTGATTCAAGATAATATATTTCGATTTATTTCTGTACATCTAACTGTGGACAACTAGTTGTAGGTTATTAACGAGGACAGCTGACTTAATACACTCAAATCTTTAAAACATAATAAAAATGGTTGTAATTATATTTTGATCATACTTTGATAAATATGTACATATTTGTATAGGTTCGTGAATCGATCCGTGGCCAAGTCTTATTTTCAAGGAAGGAAATATCTGTGAAAGTGAGTTATAGTCCCACTTTTAAAATCTAATTTTTCTGGGATGAGAATACATGCAGGTTTTATAAATGATTTACAAAATAGACACAAGTACGTGAAACTACATTCTATGGTTGAATTATCGAAATCGAATATGCCCCTTTTTATTAAGTCTGGTGATCTAAGAATTAGGGAACAGACACCCTAATTGACACGAATCCTAAAGATAGATCTATTGGGCCTAACAAACCCCATCCAAAGTACCGGATGCTTTAGTACTTCGAAATTTATAACATATCCGAAGGGTGTCCCGGAATGATGGGGATATTCTTATATATGCATCTTGTTAATGTCGGTTACCAGGTGTTCACCATATGAATGATTTTTATCTTTATGTATGGGATGTGTACTGAAATATGAAATCTTGTGGTCTATTGTTACGATTTGATATATATAGGTTAAACCTATAACTCACCAACATTTTTGTTGACGTTTAAAGCATGTTTATTCTCAGGTGAATACTAAGAGCTTCCGCTATTGCATACTAAAATAAGGACAAGATTTGGAGTCCATGTTTGTATGATATTGTGTAAAAACTGCATTCAAGAAACATATTTCGATGTAATATATTTCTATTGTAAACCATTATGTAATGGTCGTGTGTAAACAGTATATTTTAGATTATCATTATTTGATAATCTACGTAATGCTTTTGAAATCTTTATTGATAAAATAAAGGTTATGGTTGTTTTAAAAATGAATGCAGTCTTTGAAAAACGTCTCATATAGAGGTCAAAACCTCGCAACGAAATCAATTAATATGGAACGTTTATAATCAATATGAACGGGAAATTTCAGTTGGTATCCGAGCGTTGGTCTTAAAGAACCAGAAAATTTGCATTAGTGTGTCTTATTGAGTTTGTTAGGATGCATTAGTGAGTCTGGACTTCGATCGTGTTTTCTTTAAAAATGATTGCTTAACATTTTTGTTGGAAACTATATATTATTAACATGTAAATATTATGTGATATATTAATCTCTTAACATGTTTGATATTGTGTGATAGATGTCTACCTCTAGCACAAATCCCATTGACTCACCTAATAATAACGAAGAGTTGAATATATATTGGCAAGATTCACAAGTTCCCGAAGAACCGGAAGAAGAGGAAACGGAACCGGAAGAAGAGGAACCGGAAGAAGAGGAACCAGAAGAAGAGGAACAGGAAGAAGAAGAGGTTCCTGAGGGGGAATAGTAGGAGCCACAGAAAACCGGTCAAATAAAAGAAAATCCTCAACCAATGGACCAAAGTTAATAATGGTCAATGGTGTTTCCGCTAAGGAAGCAAAATATTGGGAAAATTACCAATTTCCTGATGAATCGGATCCTGATGAGGATTCCGATGATGTTATAGAAATTACCCCGACCCAATTTAATGAGGTAAAAGAAAATAATAAGGGAAAAGGCATCAAAATAGAGAAATCTGATTCCGACCCCGATGAACTTTATATGTACCGTCAACACCCGTATTTTCAATATCGTGACAATAACCCGGGAACCTCTAAACCACCAGGTTTTTCTAAACCAATGTGGAAAACGATGGCTCGTATTAGAGGAACATCATATATCCCTAGAAAATTAGGAAAAAGAACCAAGTCCGAAGAAGAAGAAACCAGTGATTCAGATTAGAGGGGTGTGAGCATGTTGTGTAATAAATGTATTATAGTGTGCTTGTACTTTTATGTTCTATGTAAAAATTGCTTGTATTGTTTGTTATTACGAATCTAATCCTTGTCTATTTTACAGTATAAAAACAAAATGGACGTTAAAGGTAGACAACCGAATATTTTAGAAGACCTACCAGAGGATATGATTGAGGAAATCTTGTCTAGAGTCGGTCAGAATTCATCAGCACATTTAGTTATGGCGAAATTAACTTGTCAAACATTTGAAAGACTTTCCAGAAATGCCTTAGTTTATAAATGGCTTTCCTTTGATAGGTGGGGTATATCACATTGGGGAGACTTTAAGTTACGCCGTATTTTCTTTAAAGCGTTAAATGCGGGGAACCCAAATGCAATTTTACGCTACGGGTTAAGAACCTATTTTGACTCAACATATCCCAACATAGGATTTCGTGAATTAGAAAGAGCTTCTAACATGCAACATTAAGAAGCATGTTATGCTTACGGGTTAGTGATGTTCGCTTCTTACCAAAGTGAGAAAAAGAACATCGGATTACAGCTTTTAAATAAAACTTTCCCACAAGTGATGGATTCAGTAGTTGGGGTGAGAAACAAAGTTTTTAGATTATTACGGGGCTGTTGGACATTAGAAACCCTCATCCTTTTGACGACATTACAACATGCTGCCTAGCCAATGGTCATAACGGTTATTTTCCACAAGACCAAGGATGGGAAGTCGTCTTAGTAAAACCAGAATGCATGACTTGTTTCTGGACTTGTGAATTACGTGTCTTTATTTTCTTTACTGAACAACTTGCGTATTAACTAGATTTATCTTCAAAACTGTCCTGTATCATAGTGTACTATATTTCATGTTATATATAATATAGCAAAGTTGTAAGTTTGAAGAATATTTGTATGTGATATATTATTATAATCAGTTTTTCATATGGAATTGTGGTAGTTGAATTGTATATTAGCTACTAAGTATGAACTTAACGGGTAGGTAGTACCCGAATTTAAACTTATAAAACGCTAATATAAAGAAAAAGCTTTTATAAATGAGTTCATATTATGCTACGGGATACTATTGACTACTCTTAATATTCTGTATGATTAACTTGTTTCATTTGACTATTTTGAAGGAAATGGCACCGACTACTCGACACACCTTGAATATGAGCGAAGAGGAATTTCGTGCCTTTCTTGCTTCAAACATAGCCGCAGTACAGGCCGCGCTACATACCAACAATAACTCTGAATCTAGCAATACAGCTAACGGCGCAAGAAATCGTGTAGGATGCTCCTACAAGGAATTCACTGCCTGCAAACCTTCAGAATTTGATGGGACCGAAGGACCAATCGGATTGAAACGGTGGACCGAGAAAGTTGAATCGGTGTTTGCCATAAGTAAGTGTGCTGAAGGAGACAAAGTGAAGTACGCTACGCATACCTTCACAGGTATTGCGTTAACATGGTGGAATACCTATCTAGAGGAAGTAGGACAAGATGCTGCTTACGCGCTACCGTGGTCAGCATTCAAGCACTTGATGAACGAGAAGTACCGTCCCAGAACCGAGGTCAATAAGCTCAAGTCAGATCTTAGAGGGTTACGAACACAGGGATTCGATATTACTTCGTACGAAAGACGATTCACAGAATTGTGCCTATTGTGTCCGAGAGCGTTCGAAGATGAGGAAGAGAAGATCGACGCGTTTGTGAAAGGGTTACCGGAGAGAATGCAAGAAGATATAAGTTCACACGAGCCTGCCTCCATACAAAAGGTATGTAGAATGGCTCACAAACTAGTGAACCAGATTGAGGGAAGAATTAAAGAACAGGTGGCCGAAGAGGCCACCGTGAAGCTAGTCAAAAGAAAGTGGTAGGAAAATGGTGATAAGAGTCACCAATACAACAACAACTATCCCAACAATCGCAACATCAATCGCAACTACAACAAATGGCACAACAACAACAACAACTACAACACTCATCCCAACAACAATAACAACCGCAACAACAATAAGAATCAGAAGCAGCTATGCCAAAGGTGTGAAAAGTATCACTCGGGGTTCTGCACCAAATTTTGCAACAAGTGTAAAAAAAATGGTCATAGCGCGGCGAAGTGTGAGGTCTACGGACCAGGGGTTAACAGAACAAAAGGAAAAAACCGTGTCGGAACGAGTAATGGCGGAGCAAGTAGTGTCGGAGCAAGTTATGCCAATGTAGTTTGTTATAAATGTGGAAAGTCGGGCCACATTATTAGAAATTGCTCGAATCAGGAGAACACGAATGGACAAGGCAGCGGAAGAGTTTTCAATATTAATGCGGCTGAGGCACAGGAAGACCCGGGGCTTGTTACGGGTACGTTTCTTATTGATAATAAATCTGCTTACGTTTTATTTGATTCGGGTGCGGATAGAAGCTATATGAGTAGAGATTTTTGTGCTAAATTAAGTTGTCCATTGACGCCGTTGGATAGTAAATTTTTACTCGAATTAGCAAACTGTAAATTAATTTCAGCAGATTATATATGCCGGAATAGAGAAATTAAACTGGGTAGCGAAATATTTAAGATTGATTTGATACCAGTAGAGTTAGGGAGTTTTGATGTAATAGTTGGCATGGACTGGTTGAAGGAGATGAAAGCAGAGATCGTATGTTACAAAAATGCACTTCGCATTGTACGAGAAGAAGGAGAACCCTTAATAGTGTACGGAGAAAAGGACAACACGAAGCTACATCTTATTAGTAATTTGAAGGCACAAAAACTAATAAGAAAAGGTTGCTATGCTATTCTAGCACACGTCGAGAAAGTACAAACTGAAGAAAAGAGCATCAATGATGTTCCCGTCACAAAAGAATTTCCCGATGTATTTCCGAAAGAATTACCGGGACTACCTCCACATCGATCTGTTGAATTTCAAATAGATCTTGTACCAGGAGCTGCACCAATAGCTCGTGCTCCTTACAGACTCGCACCCAGCGAGATGAAAGAACTGCAAAGCCAACTGCAAGAACTATTAGAAGGTGGTTTCATTCGACCAAGCACATCACCATGGGGAGTTCCTGTTTTGTTTGTCAAGAAGAAGGATGATACATTTAGGTTGTGTATTGACTACATAGAGTTGAATAAACTTACCATCAAAAACTGTTATCTACTGCCGAGAATTGACGACTTATTTGATCAACTACAAGGCTCGTCGGTTTATTCGAAAATCAATTTATGTTCTGGATATCATCAAATGCGAGTAAAGGAGGATGATATTCCATAAACTGCTTTTAGGACGCGTTATGGTCATTACGAGTTTATGGTTATGCCATTTGGATTGACTAACGCACCAACTGTGTTCATGGACCTTATGAACCGAGTGTGTGGGCCATATCTTGACAATTTTGTCATTGTTTTCATCGATGACATATTTATTTACTCAAAGAATGATCAAGAGCACGAAGAACATTTGAGAAAAGTGCTAGAAGTATTGAGGAAATAAAAACTGTACGCTAAGTTTTCAAAGTGTACATTTTGGTTGGAAGAAGTTCAATTCCTCGGTCACATAGTGAACAAAGAAGGTATCCAGGTGGACCCGGCAAAGATCGAAACCGTTGAAAAGTGGAAAGCCCCAAAAACTCCAAAGCATATACGTCAATTTTTAGGATTGGCTGGTTACTACAGAAGATTCATCCAAGAATTCTCCAAAATAGGAAAACCCTTGACTGCATTAACGCATAAAGGGAAGAAATTTGAATGGAAGGATGAACAAGAGAAGGCGTTTCAGTTATTGAAGAAAAAGCTAACTACGGCACCTATATTGTCATTGCCTGAAGGGAATGATGATTTTGTGATTTATTGTGACGCATTAAAGCAAGGTCTCGGTTGTGTATTAATGCAACGAACGAAGGTGATTGCTTATGCGTCTAGACAATTGAAGATTCACGAACAAAATTATACGACTCACGATTTGGAATTTGGTGCTGTTGTTTTTGCATTAAAGACTTGGAGGCATTATTTATATGGGGTCAAAAGCATTATATATACCGACCACAAAAGTCTCCAACATATATTTAATCAGAAGCAACTGAATATGAGACAACGCAGGTGGATTGAACTGTTGAATGATTATGATTTTGAGATTCGATACCACCTGGGGAAGGCGAATGTGGTAGCCGACGCTTTGAGTAGAAAGGACCGAGAACCTATACGGGTAAAAGCTATGAATATAATTATTCGTACTAACCTTACTACTCAAATAAAGGAGGCCCAACAGGGGGTTGTAAAAGAAGGAAAGTTGAAGAATAAGATACCCAAAGGATCAGAGAAACATCTTAATATTCGGGAAGACGGAACCCGATATAGGGCTGATAGAATTTGGGTACCAAGGTTTGGAGATGTGAGAGAAATGGTACTTAAGAAAGCACATAAAACCAGATATTCAATACATCCCGGAGCGGGGAAGATGTATAAAGATCTCAAGAAACACTTTTGGTGGCTGGGTATGAAAGCCGATATTGCTAAATATGTAGGAGAATGTTTGACGTGTTCTAAGGTCAAAGCTGAACATCAGAAACCATCAGGTCTACTACAACAACCTGAAATCCCGGAATGTAAATGGGAAAACATTACCATGGATTTTATTACTAAATTGCCAAGAACTGCAAGTGGTTATGATACTATTTGGGCAATAGTTGATCGTCTCACCAAGTCAGCACACTTCTTGCCAATGAGAGAAGATGGCAAAATGGAGAAGTTGGCACAATTGTATTTGAAGGAGGTTGTCTCCAGATATGGAATACCCGTCTCTATTATCTCTGATAGGGATGGTAGATTTGTTTCAATGTTCTGGCAGACGTTGCAACAAGCATTGGAGACTCGTCTAGACATGAGTACTGCCCATCAACCACAAACTAATGGGCAGAGCGAAAGGACAATACAAACGCTTGAAGACATGCTACGAGCATGTGTTATTGATTTTGGAAACAGTTGGGATTGACACATACCGTTAGCAGAATTTTTCTACAACAACAGTTATCATTCTGGTATTGAGATGGCGCCGTTTGAGGCACTTTATGGTAGAAAGTGCAGGTCTCCGATTTGTTGGAATGAAGTGGGGGATAGACAGATTACGAGTCCGGAGATAATACAAGAAACTACCGAGAAAATTATCCAAATTCAACAACGATTGAAAACCGCCCAGAGTCGACAAAAGAGCTACGCGGACAGTAAAAGAAAAGATATAGAGTTTGAATTTGGAGAAATGGACATGCTTAAGGTTTCACCTTGGAAAGGCGTTGTTCGATTTGGTAAACGGGGGAAACTAAATCCAAGGTACATTGGACCATTCAAGATTATAGATCGTGTTGGACTAGTAGCTTACCAACTGGAGCTACCTCAACAACTCATGGCTGTACATAACACTTTCCACGTCTTGAATTTGAAGAAATTTTTGCTAAAGAAGATCTCACTATTCCGTTGGACGAAATCCAAATCAATGAAAAACTTCAATTCATTGAAGAACCCGTCGAAATAATGGATCGTGAGGTTAAGAGACTTAAGCAAAACAAGATACCGATTGTTAAAGTTTGATGGAATGATCGTAGAGGACCCGAGTTCACCTGGGAGTGTGAAGATCAGATGAAGAAGAAATACCCGCATCTATTTCTAGAAGATTCGTCAACACTTTCAACAGCTTAAAATTTCGGGACGAAATTTATTTAACGGGTAGGTACTGTAGTGACCCAAACTTTTCCATGTTTATATATATTAATTGAGATTGATATTTACATGACTAAATGTTTCCAACGTGTTAAGCAATCAAACTTGTTAAGACTTGATTAAATTAAATAAGTTTCATATAGACAATTGATCACCCAAGTTGACCGGCAATTCACGAACGTTACAAATTTGTAAAAACTACATGTTGTGGTATATATAGACAAATATATATGGTTGACATGAGATTATGATAAGTAAGTATCTCACTAAGTATATTAACAATGTGTGATATACATAAGAAATGAGATTACTAAGTTAAGAAACTCGAAATGATATATATAACGATTATGGTTATGATAACGTCTATTAAATACATATGTATCATATTAAGATATTGATACACTATATTTAACATGATAAAATTATATTTAAATATATCATTAAGTGTGTTAATAATGAACTACATATGTAAAAACAAGACTACTAACTCAAGAATTATGAAACGAGACTTATATGTAACGATTATCGTTGTAACGATATTTTAATGTATATATCATATTAAGAGATATTCATACATTATAATATCATGATAATATAATAATTTAAGATCTCATTTGATATAATAAACATTGGGTTAACAACATTAATTGAGATCGTTAACTTAAAGGTTTCAAAACAACACTTACATGTAACGACTAACGAAGACTTAACGACTCCATTAGAATGTATATACATGTTGTGTTTTGATATGTATTCTTACAATTTTGAAAGACTTCAAGACACATATCAAAGTACTTCTACTTAACAAAAATGCTTACAATTACATCCTCGTTCAGTTTCATCAACAATTCTACTCGTATGCACCCGTATTCGTACTCGTACAATACACATCTTTTAGATGTATGTACTATTGGTATATACACTCCAATGATTAGCTCTTAGCAGCCCATGTGAGTCACATAACACATGTGGGAACCATCATTTGGCAACTAGCATGAAATATCTCATAAAATTACAAAAATATTAGTAATCATTCATGACTTATTTACATGAAAACAAAATTACATATCCTTTATATCTAATCCATATACCAACGACCAAAAAAACCTACAAACACTTTCATTCTTCAATTTTCTTCATCTAATTAATCTCTCTCAAGTTCCATCTTCAAGTTCTAAGTGTTCTTCATAAATTCCATAAGTATAGTTTCATAAAAATCAAGAATACTTCCAAGTTTGCAAGTCTACTTCCAAGCTTTCTAATCCATTTCAAGTAATCATCTAAGATCAAGGAACCTTTATTATTTACAGTAGGTTATCTTTCTAATTCAAGGTAATATTCATATTCAAACTTTGATTCAATTTCTACAACTATAACAATCTTATTTCGAGTGAAAATCGTACTTGAACTGTTTTCGTGTCATGATTCTGCTTCAAGAACTTTCAAGCCATCCAAGGATCCTTTGAAGCTAGATCCATTTTTCTTATTTCCAGTAGTTTTATACAGAAAACTTGAGGTAGTAATGATGTTCATAACATCATTCGATTCATACATATAAAGCTATCTTATTCGAAGATTTAAACTTGTAATCACTAGAACATAGTTTAGTTAATTCTAAACTTGTTCGCAAACAAAAGTTGATCCTTCTAACTTGACTTTTAAAATCAACTAAACACATATTCTATATCTATATGATATGCTAACTTAATGATTTAAAACCCGAAAACACGATGAACACCATAAAATCAGATATACGCCATCGTAGTGAAACCGGGGGCGATTTTGATTTGGATAATTAAAAACTATGACAAACTTTCATTTAAAAGTTGTTCTTCTGGGAAAATGATTTTTCATATGAACATGAAACTATATCCAAAAATCTTGGTTAAACTCAAAGTGAAAGTATGTTTTTCAAAATGGTCATCAAGATGTCGTTCTTTCGACGGAAATGACTACCTCTTTAGTAATTGAAATGTAACTTAAATTTTAGACTATAAACCTATACTTTTCCTATTTAGATTCTTAAATTAGAGTTCAATATGAAACCATAGCAATTTGATTCACTCAAAACGGATTTAAAATGAAGAAGTTATGGGTAAAACAAGATTGGATATTTTTGATCTTTTTAGCTACGGGAAATGTTTAACAAATCTATACAAATCATATCCTAGGTAACTTATATTGTATTATACATGTATTCTAATATATTATGAAATCTTGGGATACCATAGACACGTATGCAAATGTTTTGACATATCATATCGACCCATGTATATATATTATTTGGAACAACCATAGATACTCTATATGCAGTAATGTTGGAGTTAGCTATACATGGTTGAGGTTGATTCCAAAAATATATATACTTTGAGTTGTGATCTAGCCTGAGACGTGTATACACTGGGTCGTGGATTGATTCAAGATAATATATATCGATTTATTTCTGTACATCTAACTGTGGACAACTAGTTGTAGGTTATTAACGAGGACAGCTGACTTAATACACTCAAATCTTTAAAACATAATAAAAATGGTTGTAATTATATTTTGATCATACTTTGATAAATATGTACATATTTGTATAGGTTCGTGAATCGATCCGTGGCCAAGTCTTATTTTCGAGGAGGGAAATATCTGTGAAAGTGAGTTATAGTCCCACTTTTAAAATCTAATATTTCTGGGATGAGAATACATGCATGTTTTATAAATGATTTACAAAATAGACACAAGTATGTGAAACTACATTCTATGGTTGAATTATCGAAATCGAATATGCCCTTTTTATTAAGTCTGGTAATCTAAGAATTAGGGAACAGACACCCTAATTAACGCGAATCCTAAAGATAGATCTATTGGGCCTAACAAACCCCATCCATAGTACCGGATGCTTTAGTACTTCGAAATTTATATCATATCCGAAGGGTGTCCCGGAATGATGGGGATATTCTTATATATGCATCTTGTTAATGTCGGTTACCAGGTGTTCACCATATGAATGATTTGTATCTCTATGTATGGGATGTGTATTGAAATATGAAATCTTGTGGTCTATTGTTACGATTTGATATATATAGGTTAAACCTATAACTCACCAACATTTTTGTTGACGTTTAAAGCATGTTTATTCTCAGGTGAATACTAAGAGCTTTCGCTATTGTATACTAAAATAAGGATAAGATTTGGAGTCCATGTTTGTATGATATTGTGTAAAAACTGCATTTAAGAAACATATGTCGATGTAATATATTTCTATTGTAAACCATTATGTAATGGTCGTGTGTAAACAGTATATTTTAGATTATCATTATTTGATAATCTACGTAATGCTTTTGAAACCTTTATTGATAAAATAAAGGTTATGGTTGTTTTAAAAATGAATGCAGTCTTTGAAAAACGTCTCATATAGAGGTCAAAACCTCGCAAGGAAATCAATTAATATGGAACGTTTATAATCAATATGAATGGGACATTTCACATAATCTCTAAAACATTAGGGATTACATAATCGCCATGAAGGATGAAGATAGTTTATGTAGAACGATTCGTAGAACGATGACTATGCTTGAGGTATAGATTGCGAGGTTGAGACGTGTGATGATGTTGTTGTTGTTGGTACTGGTTATGCTGCTGGTGCTGCTGATGGTGGTACTGTTGCTGTTGGTGCTACAAGTGTTATTGGTGCTGAGGTTGGTGATGATGTTGGTGTAGTAAGTATAGCTTGTAAATCACGCACCATTCTTGTCAGGGTTTCTATCCTACCCTCTATCATTTCTATCCATCCACTCATCTGATTCGATAGATCTTGATTATCAATTCGAAGTTCCCTAACTTCTTCTAATATTCTCCTTCGATTGGTATTCGGAAGTAGAGGTTGAATATTTTCTGATATTGCAGTCATGCGACCTTCGAGGTGAAAAACTTTAGCAAGAAGGGTGAATACAGTGCTGCGCATTGGTTCACCGGTGAGTACATCGTTTTTTCCGATGTTAGGAGGTAAGTTTGGTTCGCGGTAGGGCTCGCCTTCTTCATTTCTCCATTGAGTGAGTAAGTCTCGAACCCACCCCCATCTCCTCCAGAAAGAAAAATAGCTAAATGGTGGAGACACTTCGGGTTCATTGAATTTGGATTCTACTTCAATACGCATCTCGAAATTGCTTCAGGAACTAATGGAATCCAAGCTAGGTGTAGGATCCATCTCTTATGATCAGTTAGAGGATTTTGGATATGAAATGATTTTCGGTTATCTAATAATATTCTAATTATATAGAATATCTAATATAGTACAGAAGATCCCGTAGATTACGGAGGAAATTAAGAAAACGTGTCAGATAAAGTCTTACAGTAACAGATACGCTAAGATATGGATTTGTCTATACACTATTCATGCAATCAATGCAGGAAGATGTGTCTAGACTAGGAATGATAAACAGATAATTTTCTAAGGATGATAAACAGTTGAGTTCCGACTAGAAATGATAAGCAAACTTTTGACATGCAGACACGGTCGAAGTCCACACTCACTAATGCATCCTAACAACTATTAGTTAGACACACTAATGCAAGACCTGATTCGCTAAGACCACCCCTCTGATACCACATGAAGCGACCCATCCTAATCCATAAGGACGAATACAATAACATATGATTACATCGCGAGGTATTTGACCTCTATATGATACATTTTACAAACATTGCATTCGTTTCTAAAAGACAAACTTTCTTTTCATCAAACATTGACGGAATGCATACCATTTTATAATACATTCAACTATAATTGACTTAATAATAATCTTGATGAACTCAACGACTCGAATGCAACGTCTTTTGAAATATGCCATGAATGACTTCAAGTAATATCTTTAAAATGAGCAAATGCACAGCGGAAGATTTCTATAATACCTGAGAATAAACATGCTTTAAAGTGTCAACCAAAAGGTTGGTGAGTTCATTAGTTTAACATAAATAATCATTTTCATCATTTTAATAGACCACAAGAATTTCATTTCCAGTTCTCATAAATATACGTCTCATGCATAGAGACAAAAATCATTCATATGGATTGAACACCTGGTAACCGATATTAACAAGATGCATATAAGAATATCCCCTATCATTCCGGAAAATCCTTCGTACATGATAAAAACAAATTCGAAGTACTAAAGCATCCGGTACTTTGGATGGGGTTCGTTAGGCCCAATAGATCTATCTCTAGGATTCGCGTCAATTAGGCGTGCACTAATTCTCAAAATTAGTGATGTTCCCTAATTCTTAGGTTACCAAGCAAAAAGGGGCATATTCGGCTTCGATCATTCAACCATATAATGTAGTTTCGATTACTTGTGTCTATTCCGTAAAACATTTATAAAAATTGCGCATGTATTCTCAGCCCAAAAAATATAAAGGGTAAAAAGGTAAATGAAACTCACCTAATGTATTTTTTAGTAAAAATACATATGACAATATTGAACAATGCAGGGTTGGCCTCGAATTCACGAACCTATATCATTTATATTTCTATTAAAACATATAATAGAGATATCATAAATTTGTTTATTAATATATATTATTTATATATTTTGTAGTTATATAAGATTTTTACTAGATTCCATTTAAAACATATACTTTATTTTATATCTTAAATTATATGTTACATATATTTATTTTGTATATATATTTAAAGTGAAAAATATGGTTATATTAATAACTATATATATTTAGTATTATATTAAAAATTCTCAATTTGTTGTATGTAAGTTTTTATATAGATAATGTTAATAAAATTTATATATAGTTATATGAAATATTAGTATCATTATAGTATGTGTAATAAGTATGTTTTATGTGTAAAATATTCATTTGTTTAAAAATGATAGTTTTGATCTTTAATGATTTACTAATAATAATATTAAAACTTTATTAAAAATAATGATATTGTTAAAAATGATACTTTTATTTAATAATAATAATATTGATAGCTATAAAAGTGATACTAATACTAACATTAATGAAATTAATGATAATTTGTATTATTTTCATGATAATATTATTAATAATAATCCTAATTATAATAATAATAATGATACAACTATTAGTGATAATAATAATAATATTCATACTTGTAGTTATAATAATAATAATAATAATAATACTAAGTGATAAATAATAATATTAATAATTATAACACTAATAATGATAATACTCCTAATAATAGTAATAATAACTAAAATCTTAATAATAATAATAATAATCATAACAATAATTATAATCATAATATTAACAATAACAACAATAAAAATAATAATACTAATGGTATAAATAATAATAAGTATAATAAGAAACTACCTCACAAAGATAAGCTCCAAAAAAAAAAATATAACTGCAGCAGCCCGGGTTCGAACCCGGGACCTCTCGGTTGACACAAACACACCCACACCAGTCGACTGTATCTGTTTTACTGAATATACTCCCAACCAAAATCATTTAACCCGTATTTCACTATTCTTATTTCTTCTTCTTCCTCTAAATCAAATCGAAAATAAACCAATTGTTGAAACGTTTTAAGGATTGAAACTAGACCTTATTGACAAACAGAAACAACTCTCATTGATTGATTAAATCAATTTAAATAGAAAAAAAAATAAAATAGCTGTAACAATTTTTCAAGAACGTTTTTGAACTCGAACATCAATCCAACGATCTAGACAGATTTAGATTGAAATTTCAACATGAAAAAGACTCTAAATCCCTCCTATAAAATTTTCCCTTGATCAATTGATCTTAAAACAGTAAAACAAATCTGAATTTTATGATGAACACAATCGTTGACTTTTTGAAAATTAAGGTTTGACTTCAAAATTCTTACTCGATATAAGAAATTGATGGATACAACTTTGCAGAAGTATTCCCTAGAGAATTCCTAACTAGACTGCAATTCTAGATTTTGAAATTTGATTTGTTATCGAGGTATTTGAAAATAAAAGCAATAACAGAGTAGGACGCTTAATATTTTTTTTATATTTTCCGTTCTCCTTAACGAATTGCAGTGGGATAAATATATAGAGTGATTGAATATATCATGTAGCTGTTGTAAATTATCACAATTGGATTATAGTGACTGAATTGGACGTCTAACAGATTAGAAAGAGGATTTTTGACAATTAATTCAATCAGGCGGAAATAATAATAAAAAAAATAAAACTGGAGTGTGATTGCTAACCGATCTTGGCTGTTAATGTGATTACCATGTAGTGATTTATACTAGGGAATATATCGTCTACAGGTTGATAGTAACCTTAAACAGATTATGATTCTGAAATCGTACATATGATTCTTTTATAATTAATATTAATAATTAATAATTATAATTATATTAATAATAATACTAATAATAATAATAATAATAATAATAATATTAATAATTATTAATAATAATAATATGAGTAATAATAATAACAAGTCATGATAATAATGATTTTAGTGAAATTTATGACAATTATAATATTAACACTAATTATATTGATATTAAAGATAATATTAGTAATAATAATATATAACAATTTTCTTAACTATATATATATATTGTTAAAAATTATATTATTAATAATAATGTAACAAATCAAATGTATCAATTTTACATTTATATATTATATGATAATATTAATAATACTGATATTGATATTAATACTGTTATTTATGTTAATGATAATAAGAAAAGTAATAATAAGAATTTTAATATATTAATTATATTTTAACTTGTAATTTCATATATTTATTTTATTTACTATTAATTTTATAATATTAAATGCTTACATAATACATAATATATTATATATATATATATATATATATATATATATATATATATATATATATATATATTAATACTATTATTTATGTTAATGATAATAAGAAAAGTAATAATAAGAATTTTAATATATTAATTATATTTTAACTTGTAATTTCATATATTTATTTTATATACTATTAATTTTATAATATTAAATGCTTACATAATACATATTATATATTTTATATATATATATATATATATATATATATATATATATACATTTTAACAGTATATATATAGTGGTAATTATGTATAGAATTTATATATATATATATATATATATATATATATATATATATATATGTATATATATATATATATATATATATATATATATATATATATATATATATATATATGTATATATATATATATATATATATTCACATTACTATATATATGATTAGGTTTTAAACATCAAGTTGTATTACTTAGATCAATATTAATTATTAAAATAAATAGATTCAAAGTATAACATAGTACATTTAATACTTTGTTAACGTTGACAAATTATATTCGAAATCATTTGTCTTCAATATACTCTATGTATTTAAAATAATTGATTTTAGTTATTTTAAGTCATAATAATTAAATCACATAATAGTTCATTAATATACTTTATTTATTATATATATAATTATTTACATATATAAACATTTATATATATATATATATATATATATATATATATATATATATATATATATATATATATATATATATATATATATATATATATAAATTTATTTCTGCTTACAGTTAAAATTTCGTGAATCGTCGAGAATAGTCAAAGGGTAAATGCATTCATGTAACTGTTCCAAAGTTTTCGAGACTCAACATTACAGACTTTGCTTATCGTGTCGGAAACATATAAACATTAAATTTAAATTTGGTCAAAAATTTCCGAGTCACTACATAATTGACTAATCTGTCATTCATCTATCAACAATCTTTTTGAACTCAAATGATTTGAATGCAACATCTTTTGAAATATGCCATGAATGACTCCAAGTAATATCTTTAAAATGAACAAATGCACAGCGGAAGATTTCTTTAATACCTGAGAATAAACATGTTTAAAAGTGTCAACCAAAAGGTTGGTGAGTTCATAAGTTTATCGTAAAACCATAAGATTCAGTAATTTTGATAGACCATAAGATTTAAATACAGTACACCTATCTCGTGTACGAAACCATTTTTCATAACGCTTGGCAGAGTAGGTTCGTATCTTTTTCTCCTCCGTAGGTTGCTTCGCGATTTTTAATAACCGTACACACATCTCGTGTACAAAATAACATACACATAACCTGTGTATAAAATCATTCTCTCTCTATATATAACCTTTGCTTGGTAACCGACCTTAACATTTAATGCGCATAACTAATATCCCTAAAACAGAATCCTCTCGTCTGTATAAATATATAAACCTCGAAGTACTAAACACCACGCCCACTAGCTCTATTGTCTAGTGAACATTCTGGGTGGGGGTGTTAAACCCGGTAGCTATCTTTAGAATTCGCGTCAATTAGTGGCAAGTATAACGTCCAACTAATTCTTAGGTTACCAAGCTATAATAATCAGGGGGAAATATTCGATATAATAACCTACAGAACTTCTGTCTTCATAATAATTCATTAGAGGAATGTTTTGCTTGTGTCTATCTTGTCAAACATTTATAAAAGCATTTCATGTATTCTCAGTCCTAAAAATATATATTGCAAAAGCATTTAATAAAAAAAGATCAAATGAACTCACAATACAATATTTCGTAGCAATTATTCATATGACGACACTGAACAAGTGCAAGGTTAGCCTCGGATTCACGAACCTATATTAAGTATATATATTTATATGTTGGTCAATATCTGTCTAACAATTTACGTCAATTCGTAGTGTATCACAATCCTAATGCTCGAGACCGATATGCAAAAGTCAACAAGTCATCTTGACCCAAAATGACTTCCAAAATCTATACATGTTTATTATATAACTTAAATATAGTCGTTTTATATATTTAAATACATTTATCAGATTTTATTAGAGTAAATAATACAAGTCATTTATTAATAAATAAAATTTATATTAAAATTTATATATGATAAAAATATACTTTTATATATCTCAAATAATAAAATTTATACAGTTCACTCAATATCATAAAAATATAGTGGTATGTATTATTAATGTAATTATATTACGTGTGTAAAAATATCATTGTATCACATATTTATTTGATAAAATAATATTGATAATAATAATGAGTAACAGTTGTATTATTTTGTAATAATAATAATAATTATTATTATTCTACTACTAATAATAATAACAATATTTATGTTTACTAATGATGATATTAATTATAATAAATTAATAATTCTAATCATGATAATTCTAATAATAACGATACTCTTTAATATTAACTGTAATAATAATAATATCTTATATAAAAATAATAATTTTATTCAAAATGATAATTTTTAATAATAATAATACTAAAATGATAATAATAATGATATTTTATAATAACAATGATATTTTTATTAAAAATAATAATTTTAATAAAAATAACAGTTTTAATATTAATGATACTTATGCTCATTATTTCTTAATCGATTTATTTAATAGCTTTTAGTCCTCTTTTATATCGCATTCATAATAATGATAATAATAGTAATCATAATAATTAGGTGATACTAATATTAGTTTTAATGATAATGATACTAATAATAATAATTATTATAATAATACTAATGATAATACTAATAATTATTATAATGATAATAATAATAATAATAATAATAATAATAATAATAATAATAATAATAATAATATTAATAATAACCTTAGTGATAATTACGATAGTATTAATAATAACAATAACAATTTTAATGATAATACTTATATCGTTAACGATAATGATAATAATAATAGTAATTATTAGATAATAATAATAATGACGATAACAATAACGACGATAGTAATAATAATAATAATAATAATAATAATAATAATAATAATAATAATAATAATAATAATAATAATAATAATTATAATAATAATTATAATAATTATAATATTAGAATTAATGATAATTCAGTTGACCATATCTTTTAATCCGTTCATCGAAACCACACGATTTCTAAATGAAAAGTTATTAATTTTTCGTCAGCTTTTCAACGACATGCATATCATACACCTTATCTTAGTTACATATGTATCAAATTCGTGATTTATCATAAACTATTTAACGACGAAATTAAACATACAAGCATGCATAATCATATATACTCGAGCACTAGTCAGGGATACACTATTAATATATAAAGATAAGATATGAATGCTCACGTATCAATATTGTGATTCAATATTGCAAGAAAGTATGTAGACGCAATGAAAATGATAAACGCTAGGTTGACCTCACGAACAATACCCCCGAACAATATCCATAACCTCCATAGCTATAACCCATAATTTCCTTCGCTCTATCCCGCTCAAAAAACTCGTTTTGAAATAACTCGCTCATGACCTCGTCGTAGAATTTTATGTGAAATACTAATAATAATACTAATATATTATTAATAATGATATTAGGATTAATAATAATAATAATATTAATAATAATAATAATAATAAATATAATTAGAGAGAGATCGAGAGAGAATGATAGATGAAATGAATTACTTCGACCAGAAATTGTTCGGTTTTATAGATGTTGCAGCCAACAACCCCTCATGCGATCGCATGGGGATTGTGCCTTTGGGCCATGCAATCGCATGGGCTCCTGAGCCAGCTCATGTTCGTTTTTCACGTCGGCTGCCAACGTTTTATTTAATTAATATATATATATATATATATGTACATATATATATATATGTACATATATATATATATATATATATATATATGTACATATATATATATATATGTACATATATATATATATATAATTCTTATAATTATTTATATATTATATTATATTTATGTGCAACGTTGACTTGTAACATTAACTCCGACGACTTGTACGTTGAGGCTCGACTTATGTCCCGGTTTCGGTTTCTCGAAAGTATTTTCGTACGCTAAGAAAACTTGTACTTTACATTTCATGACTCGTACCCTTGTCAAAATATAAACTTAAATTATCAATAATTATATCACTCGAAATGTAACTTTAACATTCGAGTGTTTTGGTCAATTGCTTCTTTAAATCATCGTCTCGTTAGTTATTATATATATATATATATATATATATATATATATATATATATATATATATATATATATATATATATAATAGTATTATTTAAAATCAAAACGTTTTATAACTAAGTTAATATTATATTTTACCATATTGTAAAATATATATATATTTTTATTTGGAAATATAAATTTGTATATATATAATTGAAATATTTATTTAATATATAATATTTAGTTTTTCAAAACTAATTATATTCAACAATCATTTTGTTAAAAGGTTTTAATAATAAAAATTGTTATATCATAAAACATTTTTATATAATAAAGTAAAATCACATATAAAGTATAACAGGTTTTATATTCTTAAATTACAGTTTGCTCATAAATTGAAGGGTAAAATCCAATGGATAATTAAACGTATGAAATCATATTAATGTAGCACGATAATTTATCTATCTGATCGACATCCATTATCTAAGTTATTTATACTTCATGTTTTTACTTTTTCATTAAATATTATGAAAGTTAAATAATTAACTTATCAAGAATCATGAGGAAATTATTGTAAAGCATGCTTTGAAAATTTAGCAGAAATCTCCGCTAACTTTTGTCTAACTTTCGTTATTTGACACTTTGTTCTCACTTGTAGGTTACTTTACCAATTATTTCGAATACCGTTAAAAAGGAACAATTTCTCAAATCAACGTGGACCTCACAACAGTGACCCATAAAAATATCATAATTCTTAATGGACTTGATAAATATCTTTTAATTCAATCGTTTGACATTATCTTTTAACATGGATAGTTCAACATATCAAATAGATATGGAAATCAATAAATCTAATGTACGGTATCATACACGTAATACTTTGTTAATGTTTTCAATTTTTATATATATATATATATATATATATATATATATATATATATATGCACATCAAGTTAAATATAATGGTTCGTGAATCGTTGGAAATAGTCGAAGGGTAATTGAATATATGAACATAGTTCCAAAATTTTCGAGACTCAACATTACATACTTTGCTTATCGTGTCGGAAATATATAAAGATTAAGTTTAAATTTGGTCAGAAATTTATGGGTCGTCACAGTACCTACCCGTTAAAGAAATTTCGTCTCGAAATTTGATTGGGATCGTCATGGTTGACAATAAGTATGTTTTCATGACGCATACAAGTTGGAAATTAGAGTTTTATCATCAGTGAGTAATATGGATAAAACAATTTATTTATGTGAAGAGTACGAGTGAAGTTATCACAAAAGAGTGAAATTAGTAAAGTAAAGTTTCGTCATATTTTTTGACGTAGATAGGGTTAATTTCTGGAGTTCAAGGGATTTAAGAAAATCTTCGTAATAAGATTTGATTCTTCGGTAATTAGAATCCTATTTGGTTAGATACGATAAGCTGTCTCGATTGCTTCATCTGATATTTCACTATAAATCCACCTTCTTCATTTCCTTGTTTCCACACTCCCATCTTCTATACTATCTTTCCCAATTCATACTTCTAAACATTCGTCAATATGCTTAATCCAGTTCTGATCCTTGATATGTTCCTAACTATCGCAACAATCATCCTCCTTTTCCAACTCCCACTGGAGGAATCTGTTTACTTCTATTTCGCTCTTGGGGTGGTGATTTTCATAATTCTTCCTTGCATCTGTCTCTTCATAATTATCGACATCCAGGGTTATTGTTCTCTCCTATTTGCTGTGATTTATACTCCTATTTATTTTTCGAAGCTTCATGCTTTTGTTTTCTCTTCTCAAATACAGCAAGTAATGGTCCAGAATTCGTAGATATGGAATTTGGAATGAACATAACTAATGTCCTGAGAGAGAAATTGTAAAAGCACGATCTTGATTTGTTAAATTACCAGAAGCCATGGGAAAAGAAAGAACTATCAAGAAATTATGTTCTTGGTATATTTAAAGATTAGATAGAATGTAAGAGTCGTGTACATGGCACATGATGACGTTATGGTCTGTGAATCATCACATTCCATTAGAAACTCAGCATGAATTACTATAATATAATCACGTTGATCAAGTGTCATTATATTATACTAACTTATGCTTCAGTTCCCAACACTTCTTCAAAAACATTCATAATTTAAACTCGATGGTTTACAGAATATAGAAACTAAACAGTTTCCTTTATGATGTAATACAGATAGCACGAAGAGCTAAATGATTTCATATAAGAATACTTATGAAAATATCTTAAGAAATATCGAGGATATTTATAATGAAAGATACGATGATATCTTAGAATTTCTAATATCGAAGGATGATGAAGAAGATTTGTCTGTAAAGGTTTAGAGTCAGAAGCAAGGTATTCGTTAATGACTTCAGCAGACACTGAATCATTTGAATTCTTTGAAGGCAGGTTTAGTCTTTGTGATTTATCCACAACCTCCTTCTTGGTTTGCTCAATTTGTTTTTCAGTACCAAATTTTTTATTTTCTGAGCTTTTTCAACACACTACTCTTTATCATCAAACTTTCGACTGTTAAGGTCATTTAAAGTTTTTGTTGCTTCATTTAGCTTTTTCAAAATTCAGAGTATTGATTCATAGACTGAGTGCTTTTCAGAATTGAAGATCATAATTCTAGGAGATAAATGTTATATGTATACATATAACTGTTGATTTAAAAATGCTGCAAGATTCGAAATACTGATTGCGGATTCCTGGTAATTGGTATGGCAATTCTCGTTACAAGATACGGATGAGTATATGTTAGGGTTTTAATGAACAAATATAATGGTTTTTCGGAGAGACTTAAGCCAAAGAGTGTAGTGACCCGAACTTTTCCATGTTTATATATATTAAAGGAAATTGATATTTATATGATTAAGTGTTTCCAACATGTTAAGCAATCAAACTTGTTAAGACTTGATTAATTGAAATAGGTTTCATATAGACAATTGACCACCCAAGTTGACCGGTGATTCACGAACGTTAAAACTTGTAAAAACTATATGATGACATATATATGATTATATATATATTAACATGATATTATGATAAGTAAGTATCTCATTAAGTATTTTAACAATGAGTTATATACATAAAATTGAGTTTATTGAATTAAGAAACTCGAAACGATATTTATAACGATTATCGTTATAACAACGTCTTACTAAATACATATGAATCATATTAAGATATTGATACACTATGTCTAATCATGATAAATGATAAGCAAACATGTCATTAAGTGTATTAACAATGAACTACATATGTAAAAACAAGACTACTAACTTAATGATTTCGAAATGAGACATATATGTAACGATTATCGTTGTAACAACATTTAACTGTATATATATCATACTAAGATATATTAATATATCATAATATCATGATAATGTAATAATTTAACATCTCTTTATATATAACAAACAATGGGTTAACAACATTTAACAAGATCGTTAACCTAAAGGTTTCAAAACAACATTTACAGGTAACGACTAACGATGACTTAACGACTCAGTTAAAATGTATATACATGTAGTGTTTTAATATGTATTCATGCACTTTTGAAAGACTTCAAGACACTTATTAAAATACTTCTACTTAACAAAAATGCTTACAATTACATCCTCGTTCAGTTTCATCAACAATTATACTCGTATGCACCCGTATTCGTACTCGTACAATACACAGCTTTTAGATGTATGTACTATTGGTATATACACTCCAATGATCAGCTCTTAGCAGCCCATGTGAGTCACCTAACACATGTGGGAACCATGATTTGGCAACTAGCATGAAATATCTCATAAAATTACAAAAATATTAGTAATCATTCATGACTTATTTACATGTAAACAAAATTACACATCCTTTATATCTAATCCATATACCAATGACCAAAAACACCTACAAACACTTTCATTCTTCAATTTTATTCATCAAATTGATCTCTCTCAAGTTCTATCTTCAAGTTCTAAGTGTTCTTCATAAATTCTATAAGTTCTAGTTTCATAAAATCAAGAATACTTCCAAGTTTGCTAGCTTACTTCCAATCTTGTAAAGTAATCATACAACCTCAAGAAATCTTTCTTATTTATAGTAAGATATCTTTTTAATACAAGGTAATACTCATATTAAAACTTTGATTCAATTTCTATAACTATAACAATCTTATTTCAAGTAGAAATCTTACTTGAACTTGTTTTCGTGTCATGATTCTGCTTCAAGAACTTTCAAGCTATCCAAGGATCCTTTGAAGCTAGATCTATTTTTCTCATTTCCAGTAGGTTTATCCACAAAACCTGAGGTAGTAATGATGTTCATAACATCATTCGATTCATATATATATAACTACCTTATTCGAAGGTTTAAACTTGAAATCACTAGAACAAAGTTTAGTTAATTCTAAACTTGTTCGCAAACAAAAGTTAATCCTTCTAACTTGACTTTTAAAATCAACTAGACACATGTTCTATATCTCTATGATATGCTAACTTAATAATTTAAAACCTGAAAACACAAAAAAACACCATAAAACTGGATATACGCCGTCGTAGTAACACAGCAATTGGAACCATAGCAATTGGATTCACTCAAAATGGATTTAAAACGAATAAGTTATGGGTAAAACAAGATTGGATATTTTTTGATTGTTATAGCTACGGGAAATATTGTAACAATTCTATACAAATCATATTCTAGCTAACTTATATTGTATTATACATGTATTCTAATATATTATGTAATCTTGGGATACCATAGACATGCATGCAAATGTTTTGACATATCATATCGACCCATCTATATATATTATTTGGAACAACCATAGACACTCTATATGCAGTAATGTTGGAGTTAGCTATACAGGATTGAGGTTGATTCAAAAAATATATATACTTTGAGTTGTGATCTAGCCTGAGACTTGTATACACTGGGTGGTGGATTGGGTCAAGATAATATATATCAATGTATTTCTATACATCTAACTATGGACAACTAGTTGTAGGTTACTAACGAGGACATCTGACTTAATAAACTTAAAACATTAAAATGTATTAAAAGTGTTGTAAATATATTTTGAACATACTTTGATATATATGTACATATTTGTTATAGGTTCGTGAATTGACCAGTGGCCAAGTCTTACTTCCCGACGAAGTAAAAATATGTGAAAGTGAGTTATAGTACCACTTTTAAAATCTAATATTTTTGGGATGAGAATACATGCAGCTTTATAAATGTTTTACAAAATAGACACAAGTACATGAAACTACTTTCTATGGTTAAACGATCGAAGCCGAATATGTCCCTTTTACTTGGTAACCTAAGAATTAGTAAACCAGTCTACTAATTGACGCGAATCCTAAAGATAGATCTATTGGGCCCAACAAACCCCATCCGCTGTAGCGGATGCTTAGGTACTTCGAGTTTTTATATCATGTCCGATGGATGTCCCAGAATGATGGGGATATTCTTATATGCATCTTGTTAATTTCGGTTACCAGGTGTTCACCGTATGAATGATTTTTATCTCTATGTATGGGATGTATTGAAATATGAAATCTTGTGGTCTATTATTATGATTTGATAATATATAGGTTAAACCTATAACTCACCAACATTTTTGTTGACGTTTTAAGCATGTTTATTCTCAGGTGATTATTAATAGCTTCCGCTGTTGTATACTAAAATAAGGTCAAGATTTGGAGTCCATGCTTGTATGATATTATGTAAAACTGCATTCAAAAAACTTATTTTTGATGTAATATATTCATATTGTAAATCATTATGTAATGGTCGTGTGTAAACGGTATATTTTAGATTATCATTATTTGATCATCTACGTAATGCTTTTTAAACCTTTATCGATAAAATAAAGGTTATGGTTGTTTTAAAAATGAATGCAGTCTTTGAAAAACATCTCATATAGAGGTCAAAACCTCGCGACAAAATCAATTAATATGGAACGTTTATAATCAATATGAACGGGACATTTCAGTTGGTATCCGAGCGTTGGTCTTAGAGAACCAGAAATTTGCATTAGTGTGCCTTATGGAGTTTGTTAGGATACATTAGTGAGTCTGGACTTCGACCGTGTTTTCTTTAAAAACGATTGCTTAACACTTTTGTTGGAAACTATATATTATTAACATGAAAATATTATGTGATATATTAACCTCTTAATGTGTTTGATATTCTGTGATAGATGTCTACCACTAGTACAAATCACATCGATTCACCTAATAATAATGAAGAGTCGAATATATTTTGAGAAGATTCACAAATTCCCGAAGAGGAACCGGAAGAAGAGGAACCGGAAGAAGAGGAACCGGAAGAAGAGGAACCGGAAGAGGAGGAACCGGATGAGGAGGAACCGGAAGAAGAAGAGGTTCCGGAGGAAGAAATATTGATACCTATAGTAAATCAATTAAATAAAAGAAAATTCTCAACCAACGGACCAAAGTTAATAATGGTCAATGGTGTTTCCGCCGAGGAAGCAAAATATTGGGAAGATTATCAATTTTCTGATGAATCGGATCCCGATGAGGATTCCGATGATGTTATAGAAATTACCTCGACCAAATTTAATAAAGCGAAAGAAAATAATAAGGCAAAAGGTATAAAAATAGAGAAACCCGATTCCAACCCCGATGAACTTTATATGTATCGGCAACATCCCTATTTCCTAAAATGTAACAATGACCCGGGAACCTCTAAACCACCAGGTTTTTCTAAACCATTGTGGAAAACGATGGCTCGTATTAGAGGAACACCATATATTCCTAGAAAATTAGAAAAATGAACCAAGTCCGAAGATGAAGAAACCAGTGATACAGATTAGAGGGTTGTAATCATGTTGTGTATTATATGTATTGTAGTGTGCTCGTACTTTTATGTTCTATGTAAAAATTGCTTGTAGTTTGTTAGTTATCTTTTACGAATCTAATCCTTGTCTATTTTACAGTTTAAAAACAAAATGGACGTTAAGGGTAGACAACCGAATATTTTAGAAGACCTACCAGAGGATATAATTGAGGAAATCTTGTCTAGAGTCGGTCAGAATTCATCAGCACATTTAGTTATGGCGAAATTAACTTGTCAAACATTTGAAAGACTTTCCAGAAATGCCTTAGTTTATAAAAGGCTTTCCTTTGATAGGTGGGGTATATCACATTGGAGAGACCGTAAGTTACGCCGTGTTTTCTTTAAAGCGTTAAATGCGGGAACCCAAATGCAATTTTACGCTATGGGTTAAGAACCTATTTTGACTCAACATATCCCAACATAGGATTTCGTGAATTAGAAAGAGTTTCTAACATGCAACATAAAGAAGCATGTTATGCTTACGGGTTAGTGATGTTCGCTTCTTACCAAAGTGAGAAAAAGAACATCGGATTGCAGCTTTTAAATAAAACTTTCCCACAAGTGACGAATTCAGTAGTTGGGGTGAGAAATAAGGTTTTTAGATTATTACAGGGCTGTTGGACATTACGAAACCCTCGTCCTTTTGACAACATTACAACATGCTGCCTAGCCAATGGTCATAACGGTTATTTTCCACAAGATCAAGGATGAGAAGTCGTCTTAGTAAAACCTGAATGCATGACTTGTTTCTGGACTTATGAATTACGTGTCTTTATTTTTTTTGCTGAACGACTTGCGTATTAACTAAAATTGCCTTTATAGCTACCGAGTATAAAAGTTTCTATGTGCTATATTTCATCCTATATGTATAATAGCGGTATTGTAAGTTTGTAAATTTTGTATAAAGTTTGAACGCGAAATATTATTATAATAAGTTTTTCATATAGAATCGTAGTAGTTGAATTGTATAATAGCTGCTAAGTGTGAACTTAACGGGTAGGTACTTAAAACTATAAAATGCTAATATGAAGAAAAAGCTTTTATAAATAAGTTCATATTATGCTACGAAATACTAATGACTACTCTTAAATTCTATATGATTAACTCAATTCTTTTGGCTATTTTTGAAGGAAATGGCACCGGCGACTCGTCAGAACTTGAACATGAGTGAGGAAGACTTCCGTGTTTTCCTTGCTGCGAACATAGCCGCAGTGCAGGCTGCAATGCAAAATAACAATAACTCTGGATCTAGCAGTGGAACTAATTCCGCAAGAAATCGTGTAGGATGCTCCTACAAAGAATTCACTGCCTGCAAACCTTTGGAATTTGATGGGACCGAAGGACCAATTGGATTGAAACGGTGGACCGAGAAGGTCGAATCGGTGTTTGCCATAAGTAAGTGTACTGAAGAGGACAAAGTTAAGTACGCTACGCATACCTTCACAGGTACGGCGTTAACGTGGTGGAATACCTATCTCGAACAGGTAGGACAAGATGCTGCTTACGCACAACCATGGTCAGCATTCAAGCAATTGATGAACGAGCAGTATCGTCCCATGAACGAGGTAAATAAGCTCAAGGTAGAGCTTAGAGGATTACGAACGCAAGGTTTCGATATCACCACGTACGAACGACGATTCACAGAATTGTGCCTATTGTGTCCCAGAACGTTTGAAGACGAAGAAGAGAAGATCGACGCATTTGTAAAAGGGTTACCGGAAAGAATTCAAGAAGATGTGAGTTCACACGAGCCCGCCTCCATACAAAAGATGAGTCAAATGGATCACAAATTAGTGAACCAGATCGAAGGAAGGATTAAAGAACAGGTGACCGAAGAGTCTAACATGAAACAAGTCAAGAGAAAGTGGGAAGAAACCAATGACAAGAGTCACCAATACAACAACAACAATCACAACCAAAATCGCAACAACTATCCCAATAACCGCAACATCAATCGCAACAACAATTTCAACAAACGTCCCAACAACGACTACAACAACCGGCCCAACAATAACAACAACAACAACAACATCAACAATAACAATCCCAACAACAATCTCAATAACAACAATGGCAACAAAAACCAAAAATAGCCATGCCAAAGATGTGAAGAGCATCACCTGAGGTTCTGCACGACATTTTGCAACAGGTGTAAAAGAAATGGTCATAGTGCGAAGAAGTGCGAAATATACGGACCAATGCATAACAGAACTAAAGGAATATATAATGTCGGAATAAATAATACCGCCATAGTTTGTTTTGGATGTGGAAAACCGGGCCACTTTAGTAGAAATTGCCCAAATCAGGGGAACACTAATGGGCAGGGCCGCGGAAGAGTTTTCAATATTAATACGGCAGAAGCGCAGGAAGACCCGGAGCTTGTTACGGGTACGTTTCTCATTGACAATAAATCTGCTTATGTTTTATTTGATTCAGGTGCGGATAGAAGCTATATGAGTAGAGATTTTTGTGCTAAACTAAGTTGTTCATCGACGCCCTTGGATAATAAATTTTTACTCGAATTAGCAAACGGTAAATTAATTACAGCAGATAATATATGTCGGAATCGAGAAATTAAACTGGTTAGTGAAACATTTAAGATTGACTTGATACCAGTAGAGTTAGGGAGTTTTGATGTGATAATCGGTATGGACTGGATGAAAGAAGTAAAAGCAGAGATCATTTGTTACAAAAATGTAATTCGTATTATACGAGAAAAAGGAAAACCCTTAATGGTGTACGGAGAAAAGAGCAACGCGAAGCTAAATGTTATTAGTAACCTGAAGGCACAAAAACTAATAATAAAAGGTTGCTATGCTATGCTAGCACACGTCGAGAAAGTCAATTCCGAAGAAAAGAACATCAATGATGTTCCAGTCGCAAAAGAATTTCCCGATGTATTTTCGAAAGAATTACCGGGACTACCTCCACACCGATCCGTTGAATTTCAAATAGACCTTGTACCGGGAGCTGCACCAATAGCTCGTGCTCCATACAGACTCGCAACTAGCGAAATGAAGGAACTTCAGAGCCAATTACAAGAACTTTTAGAGCGTGGTTTCATTCGACCAACCACATCACCGAGGGGAGCTCCTATTTTGTTTGTCAAGAAGATGGATGGTACATTTAGGTTGTGTATCGACTACCGAGAGTTGAACAAACTTACCATCAAGAACCGCTACCCACTACCGAGAATCGACGACTTATTTGATCAACTACAAGGCTCGTCAATTTATTCGAAGATTGATTTACGTTCTGGGTATCATCAAATGCGGGTGAAGGAGGATGATATTCCAAAGACTGCTTTTAGGACGCGTTACGGTCATTACGAGCTTATGGTTATGCCATTTAGATTGACGAACGCACCAGCTGTGTTTATGGACCTCATGAACCGAGTGTGTGGGCCATATCTTGACAAGTTTGTCATTGTTTTCATCGATGACATACTTATTTACTCGAAGAATGATCAAGAGCATGAAGAACATTTAAGAAAAGTGCTAGAGTTGCTGAGAAAAGAAAAACTGTACGGTAAGTTTTCAAAGTGTGCATTTTGGTTGGAAGAAGTACAATTCCTCGGTCACATAGTGAACAAAGAAGGTATTCAGGTGGATCCAGCAAAGATTGAAACCGTTGAAAAATGGGAAACCCCGAAAACTCCGAAGCATATACGCCAATTTTTAGGACTAGCTGGGTACTACAGAAGATTCATCCAAGATTTTTCCAGAATAGCAAAACCCTTGACTGCATTAACGCATAAAGGGAGGAAATTTGAATGGAAGGATGAACAAAAGAAAGCGTTTCAATTGTTAAAGAAAAAGTTAACTACGACACCTATATTGTCATTACCTGAAGGGAATGATGATTTTATGATATATTGTGACGCTTCAAAGCAAGGTCTCGGTTGTGTATTAATGCAACGAAGGAGGTAATTGCTTATGCGTCTAGACAATTGAAGATTCACGAGTAAAATTATACGACGCATGATTTGGAATTAGGCGCGGTTGTTTTTGCATTAAAGACTTGGAGGCACTACTTATATGGGGTCAAAAGTATTATATATACCGACCACAAAAGTCTTCAACATATATTTAATCAGAAAAACTGAACATGAGGCAACGCAGGTGAATTGAATTGTTGAATGATTACGACTTTGAGATTCGTTACCACCCGGGGAAGGCGAATGTGGTAGCCGACGCTTTGAGTAGAAAGGACAGAGAACCCATTCGAGTAAAAGCTATGAATATAATGATTCACAATAACCTTACTACTCAAATAAAGGAGGCGCAACAAGGAGTTTTAAAAGAGGAAAATTTAAAAGATGAAATTCCCAAAGGATCGGAGAAGCATCTTAATATTCGGGAAGACGGAACCCGGTATAGGGCTGAAAGAATTTGGGTACCAAAATTTGGAGATATGAGAGAAATGGTACTTAGAGAAGCTCATAAAACCAGATACTCAATACATCCTGGAACGGGAAAGATGTATAAAGATCTCAAGAAACAGTTTTGGTGGCCAGGTATGAAAGCCAATGTTGCTAAATACGTAGGAGAATGTTTGGCGTGTTCTAAGGTCAAAGCTGAGCATCAGAAACCATCAGGTCTACTTCAACAACCTGAAATCCCCGAATGGAAATGGGAAAATATTACCATGGATTTCATCACTAAATTGCCAAGGACGGCAAGTGGTTTTGATACTATTTGGGTAATAGTTGATCGTCTCACCAAATCAGCACACTTCCTGCCAATAAGAGAAGATGACAAGATGGAGAAGTTAGCACGACTGTATTTGAAAGAAGTCATCTCCAGACATGGAATACCAATCTCTATTATCTCTGATAGGGATGGCAGATTTATTTCAAGATTCTGGCAGACATTACAGTAAGCATTATGAACTCGTCTTGACATGAGTACTGCCTATCATCCACAAACTGATGGGCATAGCAAAAGGACGATACAAACGCTTGAAGACATGCTACGAGCATGTGTTATTGATTTTGGAAACAGTTGGGATCGACATCTACCGTTAGCAGAATTTTCCTACAGCAACAGCTACCATTCAAGCATTGAGATGGCGCTGTTTGAAGCACTTTATGGTAGAAAGTGCAGGTCTTCAATTTGTTGGAGTGAAGTGGGGGATAGATAGATTACGGGTCCGAAGATAATACAAGAAACTACCGAGAAGATCATCCAAATTCAACAACGGTTGAAAACCGCCCAAAGTTGACAAAAGAGCTACGCCGACATTAAAAGAAAAGATATGGAATTTGAAATTGGAGAGATGGTCATGCTTAAGGTTGCACCTTGGAAAGGCATTGTTCGATTTGGTAAACGAGGGAAATTAAATCCAAGGTATATAGGACCATTCAAGATTATTGATCGTGTCGGACCAGTAGCTTACCGACTTGAATTACCACAACAACTCGCGGCTGTACATAACACTTTTCACGTCTCAAATTTGAAGAAATGTTTTGCTAATGAAGATCTCACTATTCCGTTAGACGAAATCCAAATCAACGAAAAATTTCAATTCGTCGAAAAACCCGTCGAAATAATGGATCGTGAGGTTAAAAGACTTAAGCAAAACAAGATACCAATTGTTAAAGTTCGATGGAATGCTCGTAGAGGACCCGAGTTCACCTGGGAATGAGAAGATCAGATGAAGAAGAAATACCCGCACTTATTTCCAGAAGATACGTCAACACCTCCAACTGTTTGAAATTTCGGGACGAAATTTATTTAACGGGTAGGTACTGTAGTGACCCAAACTTTTCCATGTTTATATATATTAAATGAAATGGATATTTATATGATTAAGTGTTTCCAACATGTTAAGCAATCAAACTTGTTAAGACTTGATTAAATGAAAGAGGTTTCATATAGACAATTGACCACCCAAGTTGACCGGTGATTCACGAACGTTAAAACTTGTAAAAACTATATGATAACATATATATGATTATATATATAGTTAACATGATATTATGATAAGTAAGTATCTCATTAGGTATTTTAACAATGAGTTATATACATAAAATTGAGTTTATTGAATTAAGAAACTCGAAACGATATATATAACAATTATCGTTATAACAACGTCTTACTAAATACATATGAATCATATTAAGATATTGATACACTATGTTTAATCATGATAAATGATAAGTAAACATGTCATTAAGTGTATTAACAATGAACTACATATGTAAAAACAAGACTACTAACTTAATGATTTCGAAACGAGACATATATGTAACGATTATCGTTGTAACAACATTTAACTGTATATATATCATACTAAGATATATTAATATATCATAATATCATGATAATGTAATAATCTAACATCTCTTTAGATATAATAAATAATGGGTTAACAACATTTAACAAGATCGTTAACCTAAAGGTTTCAAAACAACATTTACATGTAACGACTAACGATGACTTAACGACTCAGTTAAAATGTATATACATGTAGTGTTTTAATATGTATTCATATACTTTTGAAAGACTTCAAGACACTTATCAAAATACTCTACTTAACAAAAATACTTACAATTACATCCTCGTTCAGTTTCATCAACAATTATACTCGTATGCACCCGTATTCGTACTCGTACAATACACAGCTTTTAGATGTATGTACTATTGATATATACACTCCAATGATCAGCTCTTAGCAGCCCATGTGATTCACCTAACACATGTAGGAACCATCATTTGGCAACTATCATGAAATATCTCATAAAATTACAAAAATATTAGTAATTATTCATGACTTATTTACATGTAAACAAAATGACACATCCTTTATATCTAATCCATATACCAACGACCAAAAACACCTACAAACACTTTCATTATTAAATTTCTTCATTAAATTGATCTCTCTCAAGTTCTATCTTCAAGTTCTAAGTGTTCTTCATAAATTCTATAAGTTCTAGTTTCATAAAATCAAGAATACTTCCAAGTTTGCTAGCTTACTTCCAATCTTGTAAAGTGATCATCCAAACTCAAGAAATCTTTCTTATTTACCGTAATATATCTTTCTAATACAAGGTAATACTCATATTCAAACTTTGATTCAATTTCTATAACTATAACAATCTTATTTCGAGTGGAAATCTTACTTGAACTTGTTTTCGTGTCATGATTCTGCTTCAAGAACTTTCAAGCCATCCAAGGATCCTTTGAAGCTAGATCTATTTTTCTCATTTCTAGTAGGTTTATCCACAAAACCTGAGGTAGTAATGATGTTCATAATATCATTCGATTCATATATCTAAAACTACTTTATTCGAAGGTTTAAACTTGAAATCACTAGAACATAGTTTAGTTAATTCTAAACTTGTTCGCAAACAAAAGTTAATCCTTCTAACTTCACTTTTAAAATCAACTAAACACATATTCTATATCTATATGATATGCTAACTTAATGATTTAAAACCGAAAAACACGAAAAACACCGTAAAACTGGATATACGCCGTTGTAGTAACACCGCGGGCTGTTTTGGGGTAGTTAATTAAAAACTATGATAAACTTTGATTTAAAAGTTGTTCTTCTGGGAAAATGATTTTTCTTATGAACATGAAACTATATCCAAAAATCATGGTTAAACTCAAAGTGGAAGTAAAAATGGTCATCTAGACGTCGTTCTTTCGATTGAAATGACTACCTTTACAAAAATGACTTGTAACCTGTATTTCCAACTATAAAATTATACTTTTTCTGTATAGATTCATAAACTTAAGTTCAATATGAAACCATAGCAATTGGATTCACTCAAAATGGATTTAAAACGAAGAAGTTATGGGTAAAACAAGATTGGATATTTTTTGATTGTTGTAGCTACGGGAAATATTGTAACAATTCCATACAAATCATATCCTAGCTAACTTATATGGTATTATACATGTATTCTAATATATTATGTAATCTTGGGATACCATAGACACGTATGCAAATGTTTTGACATATCATATAAACCCATATATATATATTATTTGGAACAACCATAGACACTCTATATGCAGTAATGTTGGAGTTAGCTATACATGGTTGAGGTTGATTCCAAAAATATATATACTTTGATTTGTGATCTAGCCTGAGACGTGTATACACTGGGTCGTGGATTGGGTCAAGATAATATATATCAATTTATTTATGTACATCTAACTATGGACAACTAGTTGTAGGTTACTAACGAGGACAGCTGACTTAATAAACTTAAAACATCAAAATGTATTAAAAGTGTTGTAAATATATTTTGAACATACTTTGATATATATATGTACATATTTGTTATAGGTTCGTGAATCGACCAGTAGCCAAGTCTTACTTCCTGACGAAGTAAAAATCTGTGAAAGTGAGTTATAGTCCCACTTTTAAAATCTAATATTTTTGGGATGAGAATACATGCAGCTTTATAAATGTTTTACAAAATAGACACAAGTACATGAAACTACTTTCTATGGTTGAACGATCGAAGCCGAATATGCCCCTTTTACTTGGTAACCTAAGAATTAGTAAACCAGTCTACTAATTGACGCGAATCCTAAAGATAGATCTATTAGGCCCAACAAACCCCATCCGTTGTAGAGGATGCTTTAGTACTTCGAGTTTTTATATCATGTCTGATAGATGTCCCGGAATGATGGGGATATTCTTATATGCATCTTGTTAATGTCGGTTACCAGGTGTTCACCGTATGAATGATTTTTATCTCTATGTATGGGATGTATTGAAATATGAAATCTTGTGGTCTATTATTATGATTTGATAATATATAGGTTAAACATATAACTCACCAACATTTTTGTTGACGTTTTAAGCATGTTTATTCTCAGGTGAGTATTAAGAGCTTTCACTGTTGCAAACTAAAATAAGGACAAGATTTGGAGTCCATGCTTGTATGATATTATGTAAAACTGCATTCAAGAAACTTATTTTTGATGTAATATATTCATATTGTAAACCATTATGTAATGGTCGTGTGTAAACGGTATATTTTAGATTATCATTATTTGATCATCTACGTAATGCTTTTTAAACCTTTATCGATAAAATAAAGGTTATGGTTGTTTTAAAAATGAATGCAGTCTTTGAAAAACATCTCATATAGACGTCAAAACCTCGCGACGAAATCAATTAATATGGAACGTTTATAATCAATACGTCGAATAGAAAGAGGGATGACTGACTCTTAGAGCCTAAATTAAATTTCAAGCAGGATTTAAAACCCATGGAAATTTGATTTTACCATTTTCATGGCGTCTCAATTTTATTTTATTTTTTAAAATTTTTTTTCCTACTTATTGGCCGGAGGTCCACTCGGAAACAATCTCTCTATACGTCGAATAGAAAGAGGGATGACTTTCTCTACTTTTGAGAGTTTTTTCACTCTGAGTGAAGAAATGACTTGTCTTTATTCTCGGATAGGGGAAGGATTGTCTACATCTCACCTCCCCCATACACCACTTATGTGGTATTGGGTTTTGTTGTTGTTGTTGTTGTTGTTTATAATCAATATGAACGGGACATTTCAAAGAGTAATGAAGTTACTGGTATATCTGCTGATAATGTGGTGGAATGTAAAAGGTTTCCCGGTAATGATGGCGAAAGGGCAACGTATATATCAAGGTTATATTAAGGCTAGTCTGATTGGAAGAATTGAAGTTGACTTGCTGGAGCTGTGACAAAATTGGCTACTTTGGGAAGGGATTGCAAAATTATTTTCGGTAATAACAACGCCAATGGATCATAGATTCGTGTTAAACTTCTACTTAGATTCCAAGGGTTTTCCAGGTGCGTGACTGTATTCATAAGTTCTTCTTTTCATAGATAACATGTGGTTGGATCATCCACTCGGTTGTTTCTTAATTGAGGGGTTTTCAAGAATGACGAAGGGTTTGAACGCAGATTGTAATCGTCAATATACATATGATGTTCTAGAATTTTGAACGACATGAATATTTTTCTGAGTTTTATGAATAGAAGTAATGTTCTAGCACAGTTTTGAAGTCAAAGTATAGCTTTGAAAGCTGTAGGGATCTAAGAGTGATGATATCGGTTATATCTCGAATTAAATTATGATATGTTAAAATCAGAATATGTAATTGGATTTGAGTGAGTATGGTTGTTTTGATTTCTATCATAGAATGTATATTGTTGTGAAAGTAGTGAGTATAGTTGATGATTGCTGAATCAGAATCGAAGAATGTAACATATTAATTGTGAATTTATATATCTCTCGGGTATTACCTACCCGTTAAAAGTTTCACAAGTAATATTTCATACAAGAGAATTTTTATTACAGTCTTTATGAAAATATGTATATTTTCTGCAGATGTAACATAGATTTAATGAGTTAATATTAAATTAAACTCATTTAATTTACAGTTGGAATTATTATTGAGAAATCCATAAAACTTTAGAAATTACGTAATCTTCGCTGAGTATCTCTTCCACTTGAATGAAAATTATGAATTACTACTTCGTTATTCATCTATTGATATTTCTTCGATGAACGGCGTTGGTGTTCGTGGAATTCTTGTGAACTTCGCAAGACACGAATGACGATTTCTAGAAATTTTCGAGTATATCGGAAATGAAAGTGTAATATCAAACATGTATTTGAATAGTACACTTGGTTTATTATGAAATGGAATTCATTGAGTTGAAGTAGAGATTATAGTTAACGATTGTTAAGTCATTAACGAAGGTTGTACATCATAGCATATTAATAACATGAACTAACCGAGAAGTACCTACCAGTTAAGATTCACCAGTAAATTTAACGAGTTCCAAATACAAAAGTGATAACTTCAAAACTCCAGACTGCTCCTAATACAATCTTCAGCATTCTTCTCCGGGTACTAGGTTTCTCGCACGGAGTCGAAGACCTTGAAAGTATGACTAATATTGTACAAAAGAGAGAAAGAAGTGAATTGAAGTGTGTGTTGGAATGAATGACAAAGACCCTTTAAATAAGTTTGGATTTTGCCTGCAAATGGCTGGCAGGCCGATTGGCAAGCCGTTTGGCAGGCCGTTTGCAGGGGCCATTTATCCTGGCCATTTGGCATGCCGTTTTTGAGCTAGGCAAGCCATTTGGCAGACCGTTTGGCTTGCCTGGTTCCCTGGATTGTAACATGATTTCTTATCTTTCATCGTTTTCGCTCTAGAATCTTCGTTTTAGCTCCGATTCTCTTGATTCTTTTTGCACTGTCTTCGTAATTACTTGTTCTTCAATTCTAACCGATGAAATGGGTATTTTGACGAAAAAGTTTGAATCTTTCTTGTTTTTGGCCTTTAATACCGGGGTGAAAACGTGACTTTTTAGCCGATATCAAATATTCCACACTTAGACTTTGCTTGTCCTCAAGCAAACTCTCATTTTACCTTAAGAAATCTTTTCGGAGTTTCTTTTCTAATAGCCTAAGAGGTTTGCTTTTTATTATAAGAGCGAAAGATACAGTGAGTCATCTACGTTATGATTGAAACTATCTCTGCAAGCATGCGAGGAGGTTACATGACATAGGCTAGCTTTCACGGGTCACTTAAATCACACAAGTGTGTAGGGTTCCCTATAGATCTAAGAAATAAATTCACTCATAGCCAGTCATGCTGCACCTATCGTCATAGGCTTGATAAAGACTCAAATCCGTGCTACTAATGTGAGAACGGTAGTAATCTCAGCTTCTAGGTCATTTGTCAATGATGGAAAGGAATTTTGGAGTGGTAGTGAAGTTGTTTTTGAGGGGTGAGAAAAAGGGTAATGTAGTCTTTATGCAGACTTTTATTCGGATAGATAGGAGTGCTGAAATGTTTGAGAAGCACTTTTGAACTTTTCTTCATTTGATAATCATTTTCGGTCAAGTTCTTCTTCGGCGTTTCTCTTTATAAGTTCTGCTCCTTTTTTCAGAACTTTATATATATATATATATATATATATATATATATATATATATATATATTGGAGATTTCATCTTGAGAAACTTTTTGCCGGTAAACTTTTTCAAGACATTTGCCATGATACTTGAGAGGTTTATAACATCGGGTTTTCGGAAGGAATCTCATTTTCTGGATTTTTCGAGTAATAGTAAAGATGATGTGAATGTGGTGGTAGAGTAGAAGTAGTGGAGGTGCGAAAGGCTTATTTTTGACAAATGGCTAGCTATTATGATTATAACCGAATCACGTTTCGTGGCTTTAGAAATGTAGATCTAAAGCAAGTTTTGATTCTGAGCACAGACATCGGCACTCTCGACGAAAAAAGTGAAGCATTAAAGATGAATGCTGGTCTTATTTGGGTGCCTCACCATAATCAATTTAGGTCGATAATGCCTTAGTCATGGAATGCTCTATTAGAGATTTGGTTCAACCTAACGAGATTTCCACCCTACTTAAGCCTTACTTTTATTTACAAACGTTTTAGGTTTTCAAAAGTACTTTTTCGAAAAGGCTTTCTCTTGCTAAATTTTTTGAAATTTGGCTTCAGAATTTGGGATCTTTGTAATGGGTTATTTTAAAACAGCATAAAAAGATTATACCAACATCCCACACTTAGACGAACATTGTCCTCAATGTTCCTAGTGTATCCCACAAATAGGAGTTTTAGTTGAAGATTTGGGAGTATTTGTCTAGTGTCCAATTGGGTTGAGATCCCACACTTAGTGATAAGCTAGGATTTGGCATAATTTAAAGTTTGAGCTAGTAGCGGGAAGGAAGAAATACCCCTTGCAGATGTTGCTTGTGAAGATAATAGCTGGCTTTCAATCCTTGCGTCCTTTATCGGCTCATTTGTCATCCTTTATTCTTCTACTCTACTTTATTGCACAGGTTGCTCCCGAGAAGCACTTTTGTTTAAGGTCATTGGCTCGACCGTAGTGATGCCTTAGAAAGCAAACATTCCTCGCTGATGGTTGTAATCTTAGTCTTCTCGAGGGAATGTGAGTCTTGGTTGAGAAAGTGTCGGACCAATAATTGTAGAAGATCTGGTACTTCTCTTGAAGATCTTCTGAAAGATAAGTAGTGCACAGTTTCGGCTCGTAATAAGTCTTGAAGTTCAATGAGATTATGATCCACGGCTCTGCTGGTTGACCCATGAATGTCAATCATAGAAGCAGTGCTGGTGGTGATTGTTTCCCTGATGGGATGTTCATTTCGGAGGTCTTCAAACAATGTTAGAAACTGTATCTTTAGAATCTCAAAATCTTCGGAATGGTGATCTCCACAGGAAGAGTCTGTAGCTTTGCACATATCAGTTAGAAGACGAAGCTGAAAAGAAGTGAACAGCAATCCTGACCCGAGCATTAATGTCACCGTCTTTGAGTATATCTCCCGACATCCGGCTTTGAATGTGAAACTTGGATCTGTGGATTCGTGGAAGATACATGATATCTGCTTCGTAACATAGGTGGCAATGTTGACTCGATCTAGTTCAAGACGAGAGAACAGATTGTTGCGCCTTACTTCCTCTGTAACTGCGTCTCGTAACTCTTTGATAATCAGATCAGTATGGTGATCAATTGTTACGTAAATCACTAGCCTGTCTGGTGTGCTTTCGAAATTATCTCTTTCCAAGAGAGCGAAAAAGCTTTAAATATCCTCGATCATTTGAAAATCAGAGTGATAAGTCGGGCGTCCGGTGGAAAGATCCTTGTACTTCTGGATGAGAGTCAGTAGTGCTCGTTGGTTTGCTGAGAACGGAAGTGCAGATCCAGCTAAGGCATTATAAACCTTAGAGTAAATGATCTTCTGATCTCGACAGAATCTTGTCTTAAGAATAGTGCGAACCACTGAATCGTGCTCTTGTTGCCTTTCTTCTCGGTAGATATGATCGTAAAGAGTATTGATAAAGTATTGAATGCGTTCTTCTAGGATTTCAACATCATTGTCTTCTCTTTGGAGATAGAGGTTGTATTCTCTCGGATAGCCATAATTCGTTCCGTTAAGCGTAGTGTGAAATCAATTGTTGATTTACGGCTGGCTTCGAGAATATCTTCAAATTCATCGGTATCATTGATGAAGGTAATCATGTCTGCGTGTGTAGATATGATCGAAATCCGATCTGAAGAAGAGTCCGGCTCCCCTTGATCTGGTTCGATTAGAGAGTGTGAGTTATCCAGAATGTCTTCATGTTGCTCTTCGTCGTCATCATCGGTATAGTGTTCTTCTGAGGATGCATCTGATGAACCGGTTTCTTCAGTATTCTGATTCTCCACTTTGATACTTGCAAGGTCAATTTCTATATCCTTTACCTCAACCTTGTCAGTCTTTTTCTTGAAACGAATGATTAAACTGTGATCTTCTATCTCAAGCCTCATTAATTCTTCGTGATGCTTAATGCTTAGAGAGAGTATTATCTTAATTCTTATAGAGGGTATTATCGTAGTTTCTTTTACGTCTTCCTCTTCAGATTCCTCCTCTTTCTCTATTTCTTCGCTGGGATCCTCTTCTTCAGATTCTAGGTCGTCTATAGACTGTGATTCGACACCCATCTCGATATCATCGGCTGGTGGTGAAGACTAGTCATCGGAAATGATCCATCTGGTGGAAATAGAAACATCTCTGCCTGTCCAGAAAGATCGGTTGGTCGGTCAATTTTGAAGGTAACGCTCTCCCCATGTCATCACAAGATCAAGGTTTGATTGTACACTTCAATGACAGTCCTAGCCGTATTCATGAAAGGTCTTCCTAACACTACTGGTGTGTGTAGGTCTTCCTTAATATCCATTACTACGAAATCCTTAGGATACAAGAATTTGTCGAATTTCACCAAGACGTTCTCAACTATGCCCTTAGGATATCGAATTGTGTGATCGGCAAGTTGGATTGTCATTTTAGTTGGTGACAAGTCTCCTAACTCTAATCTCTTGTAGAGAGAGTATTGGATTAGGTTGATACTTGCTCCTAAATCTGCTAGCGCATGAATGGTTCCAGATTGGTAGATTGAATACGGGAAAACGAATCGGCCCGTATCTCCTAGCTTTGGTGGTAGAGAGTTTCTGAGTAATGCAGAGCATTCTTCACTCAGGGGAATTTTGTTAGAATCTGGTATCCTCTCCTTTGTAGAGAGAAGCCTTCGGATGTATCTTTTCTGGTTGGGGACTTTGGATATAGTGTCCAGGAATCTTCCATCAAGTTTGAAGGAATCTAGCTTGGATGGTTCTTCCTGTAGCCTACCAGGATAGGGTACATGAACTGGAGTTGCAGGGGTCAGCTTCTGAGTATATGTCGATTTGTTCTTGAGCCTAGCTGACCTTCTCCGTGGTTCTTCTTCTGGGATTACGTAGTCCATTTTCTTAGCTTCCTCTATGTGGAGATTTTGGATAGTATTACTTCGTAACCTTCCCTGTGGTCGGGTTTCAAGGCATTGTGATAAGTGTCCGAGCTGCTTCTCCAGACTTTTGAGCGGAGCCAATTGATTTCTCATCAATATCTCCGTCTGATCTTGTTTGGATGCTGTTCTCTGATTTAGCTGTTGTTGCCCTTAAATGAACTGAGTCAACTGATCATCAGCTCCGAGAGTGGGGTTAGTTGCTTTTGTAATTTGGGTGGTAGGGGAATTTTCCTCGACTGGTGGACCAGTGAGTGAAAGTGGTTGATCGTAGGCCAATTGAGATTGTTGGGCTGGATAAGGTAGATAACGATAGCGAAAAGGCTGGTTGCTTCGTTGAAATTAATTAACCCTAGGTTGTTGATTGAATACGGGATTTGGTGGACGAGCTGGGTATTGAACGTAACAGACTGAACCGTCAGGGTTTTTGTACTCAACTTGATATTCTTCAGTGGATTGCGAGTTGGTACAATTAACACAAGCCTGAGCTTGGTTGACCTGCTGCGGCTGCGTCTTCAATTCTCCGAGTTGTTTAGCGAGAGATTCCATCTTATCCATTAGGGATTTGATGGCCTCTGTTTTATTGTTAAGTGCAGAGAGTGGGGCAGATGATGAAGTTATTTCACCACTGTTATAGTCATGATGGTGCATTGTCATGATCTTGAGCAATTCCCACGCTTCGTCTGCGGTTTGGTTCATCGGATTCCCTTGAGCTGCTGCATCGATCGTCCTATGATTTACCGTAAGACCATTGTAGAAGGTACAGATTTGAGCTGACCGTTCTAGCTGGTGATTAGGGCATTTCTTCAGCAGGGTTTTGAATCGCTCCCATGCAGTGTAAAGAGATTCATCATAACTTTGTTTGAAGTTAATGATGTCATTCTTTAGTTTGGTTTGTTTAGAAGGAGGGAAATATTTGGTTAGGAATTTAGTAGCCATCTCCGTCCATGACGTGATGGAATCTTTTTCCAGTCCTTTAAACCATGTTTGAGCATGATGAGTGAGAGAATAGGGAAACAATTATAACCGGACTATATCTTGTCCTATCCCTGGCTGTTTGTAGGAGTTCGAAAGAGATATGAATTTATCAAGGTGAGAATTAGGATCGTCATTCGGTAACCCATGAAACTGAGAGCTATTTTGGATGAGCTGGATGATGTGATGTTTTAACTCGAACGAGTGTCCTTGAATCTCTGGAAATCTGATTGGTCCTCCTCGACCTTCAATCGAGGGTTTGGTATTTTCTGCTAAAGTAACGCGTAACGCCATTTGATTTCTGATTCATGCTTCCTTGCGTGCTTTAGAGATTATTGTGTCTGGATCAGGTATGAATAACAACGGCCCTGGTCTAGATTGGGTTTGGGTCATACACTGGGTATGCCTTTTTGTTTTTAATTTTAAGCAGATGAACTAAATTTCTAAAGTAATCTAAGGTAATCTTAATCTGAGGTAGTCTAATTTAAAGTAATCTAATTTAACTAACTATCCTAAGGTTGAATATGTTTTTGGTTCTGGCTACTGATTCCCTGGTATTTCGATAATAGAGCTCCGCACAAACTATTCAACAAACTAAGTGGCCAGGCCGACTACGGAGAGGCAGGATCCTATTGGTCCCAATATAATTGGAGACTGTTCGAAAAATCCAACAACCAAGTCCTTGTATAATTGTCTTTCTTAGACACCACTAAATGCTTGTGAATAAGTTTGATAGAGAGCAGTATTGTCTGATACCAGTTCCCCAGCAGCGGCGCCAAAAACTAGCTTCCCTCTTGATATGGCCGAAACGGACGGTTTTATTTGTGCGGTGTCGTTAGGTCGCAATCAACCACCAAGAGGGGGGGGGTACTGTTTTAAATTTATATTTAGCGGGGCCTAAATTGTACTACTCCTTAATATGAGTAAGGGAAGTATGATGTAGAGTCGTATTTTTGAGATATCAGTAGAATCGAACCTATATTAAAGCTTAAGATAGTTATGAAGGAGTAATGGTTGCCTAATTTTGGGATTTTCTAATTTATAAGACAGATAAAGTAAATGCGATAAAATTCGAAATTTTGATAAGGTTAAAGTAAGTGCATACTATGATTTCATCAGTTATTCTGCCAAGATTATGAAATGTTGGCTCATGAATAGGCAGAGGCCTTGTATTCATTACATTGGTCCTAAACGCCCCTGTCGTAAGACATGTCACTGGGTAATGCGATAGGCTTGAATATTCTGAATAGACAGTAACGTCCCTTACCTCCGACGCCCGTGCAGTCTGACTACAGGTATACACGTTCAGACGGCTCATCCAATTGAGCGACTCGGTTGGGTGACGTATTAACATTCCACAAAGGTCTAAACTTTCTTAAGCATAATAGAATACATGGTTTACCATATCCGAGAGACGTGATGTGTTTCAATGCTTCCATTAATGATTGGTTTTAAAAGATAGTTAGGCCCTTTAAAAAGAGTTCAACCATAAAGAACACCATGGCCAAGTCGAGTTTGACTTCCAAGAACACGTTCGGTTATCCTAACGGTCCAATCCTTTATGTGTCTAAACAAATAGTTCCTTAATTAACTAAGAATCCCTCAAGCGGGGTGCAATGCTTGAGACCGCGTTATTTTGTAGTGTAGTAATCAACACTGACCGGGTTCCATGGCCTTACTTAGCAGAGTTACAGCTTACAGCAACCGCTGTGCTTCGGCATGTATTGGTGACTACACTAGCATGGTCTAGGACCGAAAATGTACTAAGGGTCTAGTCAGATGTTTCACTACGAAAGAGTCCTCAGTCAGAATCCAAAGCTTGATAGACTTACTATAACAGGTGTGCCTCAGTCGATCTTACATTGTATCCGATAGACTTCTCTTACTAAAGGGTGACACAGATAGTGTACTCTGAATCAGGGTTCGCGACTTCCCAATAACAGAGCCAATAACTATGTTCTATTAGTTGGAAAAGCGATTGAGTTTAAAGCATAATCGGAAAGCATTTCAACAACATACACAAACCATAACATTATTTCGGCATTATAACTGCTTACATCATAGCATACACTAAAGATAACTACTCGCTAATCATGGCAACAATATCACAGAACATAATGATAGAAGACATTATATATAAAGATAAAGGATAAAAGTACCAATACATTAAACGATTTACGAATACAGAAGTGATAGCTTCAAAACTCCAGACCGCTCCTAATACAATTTTCAGTGTTCTTCTCTGGGTACTAGGTTTCCCGCACGGAGTCGAAGACCTTGAAAGTATGACTAATATTGTACAAGAGAGAGAAAGAAGTGAATTGAAGTGTGTGTTGGAATGAATGACAAAGACCCTTTAAATAAGCTTGGATTTTGCCTGCAAGCGGCTGGCAGGCCGTTTGGAAAGCCGTTTGGCAAGCCATTTGGCAGGCCGTTTGCAGGGGCCAATTGCCAGGGCAAGCCGTTTCCAGGGGCCGTTTATCCTGGCCATTTGGCAGGCCATTTTTGAGCCAGGAAATCCGTTTGGTAGGCCATTTGGCAGGCCGTTTGGCTTGCCTGGTTCCCTGGATCGTAACTTGATTTCTTGTCTTTCACCGTTTCGCTCTAGAATCTTCGTTTTAGCTCTGATTCTCTTGATTCTTTTTGCACCGTCTTCGTAATTACTTGTTCTTCAATTCTAACCGATGAAGTGGGTATTTTTCTGACAAAGTTCGAATCTTTCTTATTTTTGGCCTTTAATACCAGGGTGAAAACGTGACTTTTTAGTCGATATCAGGTACAGCTTACAATAACCGTTGTGCTTCAGCGTGCACGTACGAAGTTTATATGCTTGGTGACTACACTACCATGGTCTAGGACCAACAATGTACTATGGACCTAGTTAGATGTTTCACTACGAAAGATTCCTCAGTCGGAATCCAAGGCTCGGTGGACTTACTACAACCAGTGTGCCTCAGTGAAACTTACGTTGTATCCGATAGACTTCTCTTACCAAGGGGTGGCACAGATAGTGTACTCTGAATTGGGGTTCGCGACTTCCCAATTACAGAGCCGATAACTACGTTCTATTAGTTGGAAAAGCGATTGAGTTTAAAGCATAATCGGAAAGCATCTTGACAACATACACAAACCATAATATTATTTTGGCATTATATGAAATGTCCCATTCATATAGATTATAAACGTTTCATATTAATTGATTTCGTTGCGAGGTTTTGACCTCTATATGAGACGTTTTTCAAAGACTGCATTCGATTTTTAAAACAACCATAACCTTTATTTTATCGATAAAGGTTTAAAAACATTACGAAGATTATCAAATAATGATAATCTAAAATATAACGTTTTCACACGACCATTACATAATGGTTTACAATAATATTACACAATAACTTTAGCCTTCGAATGCAGTTTTTAAACAATATTATACAAGCATGCAGACTCCAATCCTGTCTTTATTTATCATGCAACAGCGGAAGCTCTTAATAATCGCCAGAGAATATACATGCTTAAAATGTCAACAAAAATGTTAGTGAGTTATAGGTTTAACCTATATATTTATCAAATTGTAATAATAGACCACAAGATTTCATATTTCTATTTTCATAAACATCATGCATGCATATAGCCATCTGCATAAAAATCATTCATATGAATTGAACACCTGGTAACCGACATTAACCATAATGCATAGAATATCCCCACAGACATCGACGCCTGTATAATAATAATCTCGAAGTACTAAAGTCATTCATAGACATGAATGGGGGTTGTTAGGCCGAATAGATCTATCTTTAGGATTCGCGTCAATTAGAGCCCATTTTCCTAATTCTTAGGTTACCAGACTTGAAGGGCGATATTCGATTTTGATAATCCAACCATAGAATGTAGTTTTGCGTACTTGTGTCTATTCTGTAAAACATTTATAAAACTGCATGTATTCTCATCCCAAATATATTATATTTTTAAAAGTGGGATATAACTTACTTTCACGTATTTTCACTTCGTCGGAAAATAAGACTTGGCCACGGGTCGATTCACGAACCTATAACAAATATATACATATATATCAAAGCATGATTGAAATATATTCACAACATATTTTTATTACATTTTAACGATTTAAATTGGTTAAGTTAACAGTCCAACATTAATAGTCCACAATTAGTTGTCCACAGTTAGTAGTACAGAAATAAATCAATATATAATATCTCGAATCAAACCACTACCCAGTGTATACAAGTATTAGACTCAATCACAACTCAAAGTATATATATTATTTTGGAATCAACCTCAATCCTGTATATATGACGTCGATATGATATGTCAAAACATTGTATACGTGTCTATGGTCTATAAAGATTACATAATATATGTTAGAATACATGTATAATACAATATAAGTTAGCTAATTTATGGTTAGTATAGATTTGTTACAAAGTTTCACGTAGCTAAAACAAGCAAACATATCCAATTTTGTTTTACCCATAACTTCTTCGTTTTAAATCCGTTTTTAGTGAATCAAATTACTATGGTTTCATATCGAACCAAAGATTACTAATATAAACATAAAAAGTATAGGTTTATAGTCAGAAATATAAGTTAAAAGTCGTTTTTGTAAGAGGTAGTTATTTCAGTCGAAAGAACGACGTCTTGATGACCATTTTGAAAAACATACTTCCACTTTGAGTTTAACCATGATTTTTGGATATAGTTTCATGTTCATAAGAAAAATCATTTTCCCAGAAGAACAACTTTTAAATCAAAGTTTATCATAGTTTTTAATTATATAACCCAAAACAGCCCCCGGTTTCACTACGACGGCGTATGTCCGATTTTACGGTGTTCTTCGTGTTTCCAGGTTTTAAATCATTAAGTTAGAATATCATATAGATATAGAACATGTGTTTAGTTGATTTTAAAAGTTATGTTAGAAGGATTAACTTTGTTTTCGAACAAGTTTAGAATTAACTAAACTATGTTCTAGTGATTACAAGTTTAAAACTATGTTCGAATAAGATATATATATATATATATATATATATATATATATATATATATATATATATATATATATATATATATATATATATATATATATATATATCGAATGATGTTATGAACATCATTACTACCTCAAGTTTAGTAGGTAAACCTACTGAAAGTGACAAGAAATGATCTAGCTTCAAAGGATTCTTGGATGGCTTGAAAGTTCTTGAAGTAGAATCATGACACGAAAACAAGTTCAAGTATGATTATCACTCGAATTAAGATTGTTATAGTTATAGAAATTGAATCAAAGTTTGAATATGAGTATTAACTTGAATTAGAAAGATAACCTACTGTAAGTAACAAAGGTTTCTTGATCTTAGATGATTACTTTGAATGGATTAGAAAGCTTTGAAGTAGACTTGTAAACTTGAAAGTGTTCTTGAAGTTTTCTTGAGTAATTATTTTGTATGTTGATCTAGGTTAGCTATATTGAGCTAGATTGAGCTAGATTATGATGAAGATGATGAAGAACACTTAGAACAATGAGGGAAAACTTGATAGAGAGTAGTTTGATGCATGGAAGTTGATTGAAAATGTGTATGTGTGTGTGTGTGCTCATCATTCACGTGAATGGAGGGTAGGAATATAGGCTCCATTAGTTTATAATTTTGTGTAATCATTCATGCTAGTTGCCAAATGATGGTTCCCACATGTATTGATGACTCACAAGGGCTGCTAAGAGCTGATCATTGGAGTATATATACCAATAGTAAATACATCTAGAAGCTGGGTATTGTACGAGTACGAATACGGGTGCATACGAGTAGAGTTGTTGATGAAAATGAACGAGAATGTAATTGTAAGCAATTTTGTTAAGTAGAAGTACTTTGATATCTGTCATGAAGTCTTTCAAAAGAGTATTAATACATCTTAATACACTACATGTATATACATTTTAACTGAGTCGTTAAGTCACCGTTAGTCGTTACATGTAAGTGTTGTTTCGAAACCTTTAAGTTAACGATCTCATTTAATGTTGTTAATCCATTATTTATTATATCTAATGAGATGTTAAATTATCATATTATCATGATAACATGGTGTATGAATATATCTTAATACAGTATATATATTAAAATGTCGTTACAACGATAATCGTTACATATATAACTCGTTTCGAAACTCTTAAGTTAGTAGTCTTGTTTTACATATGTAGTTCATTGTTAACACACTTAATGATATATTTAATTATCATTTTATCATGTTAAACATAGTGTATCAATATCTTAATATGATTCATATGTATTTAGTAAGACGTTGTTATAACGATAATCGTTATATATATCGTTTCGAGTTTCTTAATTCAATAGTCTCATTTTTATATATAACTCACTGTTAACATACTTAGTGAGATACTTACTTATGATAATCTCATGTTAACTATATATATCCATATATATATCATAATGTAGTTGTTACAAGTTTTAAACGTTAGTGAATCGCCGGTCAACTTGGGTGGTCAATTGTCTACATAAACTCATTTCAATTTAATCAAGTCTTAACAAGTTTGATTGCTTAACATGTTGGAAACATTTAATCATGTAAATATAGTTTTCATTTAATATATAATCATGGAAAAGTTTGGGTCACTACAGTACCTACCCGTTAAATAAATTTCGTCCCGAAATTTTAAGCGGTTGATGGTGTTGACGCATCTTCTAGAAATAGTTGCGGGTATTTTAGCTTCATCTGATCTTCATGCTCCCAGGTGAACTTGGGTCCTCTACGAGCATTCCATTGAACTTTAACGATCGGTATCTTGTTTTGCTTGAGTCTTTTAACCTCACGATCCATTATCTCGACGGGTTCTTCAACGAATTGTAGTTTTTCATTGATTTTAATTTCGTCTAAAGGAATAGTGAGATCTTCTTTAGTTAAGCACTTCTTCAGATTTGAAACGTGAAAGGTATTATGTACATTGGCGAGTTGTTGAGGTAATTCAAGTCGGTAGGCTACTGGTCCGACACGATCTATAATCTTGAATGGTCCAATGTATCTTGGATTTAGTTTCCTCCGTTTACTAAATCGAACAACGCCTTTCCAAGGTAAAACCTTAAGCATGACCAGCTCTCTAATTTCAAATTCTATATCTTTTCTTTTAAGGTCCGCGTAGCTCTTTCGTCGACTCTGGGCGGTTTTCAACCGTTGTTGAATTTAGATGATTTTCTCGGTAGTTTTTTAGATTATCTCTGGACCCGTAATCTGTCTATCCCCCACCTCGTTCCAACAAATTGGAGACCTGCACTTTCTACCATAAAGTGCGTCAAACGGTGCCATCTCAATACTCAAGTGGTAACTGTTGTTGTAGGAAAATTCTGCTAACGGTAGATGTCGATCCCAACTGTTTCCAAAATCAATAACACATGCTCGTAGCATGTCTTCAAGATTCTGTATCATCCTTTCGCTCTGCCCATCGGTTTGTAGATGATAGGCAGTACTCATGTCTAGACAAGTTCCCAATGCTTGCTGTAATGTCTGCCAAAACCTTGAGACAAATCTGCCATCCCTATCAGAGATAATAGAGATTGGTATTCCATGTCTGAAGACGACTTCCTTCAAATATAGTCGTGCTAACTTCTCCATTTTATCATCTTCTCTCATTGGCAGAAAGTGTGCTAACTTGGTGAGACGATCGACTATTACTCAAATAGTATCATAACCACTTGCAGTCCTTGGCAATTTAGTAATGAAATCCATGGTAATATTTTCCCATTTCTATTCTGGGATTTTAGGTTGTTGAAGTAGACCTGATGGTTTCTGTAATAACCAGCCAATCCTAAAAATTGGCGTATATGCTTCGGAGTTTTTGGGGTTTCCCAGTTTTCAACGGTTTTAATCTTTGACGGATCCACCTGAATACCTTCCTTGTTTACCACGTGACCGAGGAATTGAACTTCTTTCAACCAAAATGCACACTTTGAAAACTTAGTGTACAATTTTTCTTTCCTCAACAATTCTAGCACTTTTCTCAAATGTTCTCCGTGTCTTGATCATTGTTTAAGTAAATAAGTATGTCATCGATGAAAACAATGACAAACTTATCAAGATATGGTCCACACACTCGGTTCATGAGGTCCATGAACACAGCTGGTGCATTAGTCAATCGAAACAGCATAACGATAAACTCATAATGACCGTAACACATCCTGCAAGTAGTCTTCGGAATATCATCCTCCTTCACCCGCATTTGATGATACCCAGATCGTAAATCGATCTTCGAATAAACTGACGAGCCTTGTAGTTGATCAAATAAGTCATCTATTCTCGGTAGTGGATAACGGTTCTTGATGGTGACTTTGTTCAACTCTCGGTAGTCGATACATAACCTGAATGTACCATCTTTCTTTTTGACAAACAAAACAGGAGCTCCCCACGGTGATGTGTTTGGTCGAATGAAACCACGCTCTAAGAGTTCTTGTAATTGGCTTTGTAATTCTTTCATTTCGCTGGGTGCAAGTCTGTAAGGAGCACGAGCTATTGGTGCAGCTCCTGGTATAAGATCTATTTGAAATTCAACGGATCGGTGTGGAGGTAGTTCCGGTAATTCTTTCAAAAATACATCGGGAAATTCTTTTGTGACGGGAACATCTTTGATGTTCTTTTCTTCGGTTTTGACTTCTTCGATGTGTGCTAGAACGGCATAGCAACCTTTTCTATTAGTTTTTGTGCCTTCAAATTACTAATAAGATTTAGCTTTGCGTTGCTCTTCCCTCCGTACACCATTAGGGGTTTTCTCTTCTCGCGCATAATGCGTATCGCATTTTTGTAACAAACGATCTCAGCTTTCACCTCTTTCAACCAGTCCATGCCAATTATCACGTCAAAACTCCCTAACTCTACCGGTATTAAATCAATCTTAAATGTTTCACTAATCATTTTAATTTCTCGATTCCGACATATATCATCTGCTGTAATTAATTTACCATTTGCTAATTCGAGTAAAAATTTATTATCCAAAGGCGTCAATGAGCAACTTAATTTAGCACAAAAATCTCTACTCATATAGCTTCTATCCACACCCGAATCAAATAAAACATAAGCAGGTTTTTCATCAATAAGAAACGTAACCGTAACAAGCTCCGGGTCTTCCTACGCTCCTGCTGCATTGATATTGAAAACTCTTCCTCGGTCTTGACCATTATTATTCCCCTGGTTGGGACACTTACTTTTGTAATGTCCCTTTTTCCCGCATCCAAAACAAGTAACGTCGGCATTTTCTGTTCCTATAACCCCTGGTCCATAAACTTCACACTTTTCTGCACTATGCCCCTTTCTATTACACCTGGTACATGATACCGAACAGTAAGTAGTCGGATGGTACCCTTCACACATTTTGCATGGAATTTTCTGATTTTAGTTGCCATTTTTTTTATTGAGATAGTTGTTGTTGGGACGTTTGTTGTAGTTGTTTTGGAGATTATTGTAGTGATCCGAACTTTTCCATGTTTATATATATATATTAAATGAAATTGTTATTTACATGATTAAGTGTTTCCAACATGTTAAGCAATCAAACTTGTTAAGACTTGATTAATTGAAATAGGTTTCATATAGACAATTGACCACCCAAGTTGACCGGTGATTCAGGAACGTTAAAACTTGTAAAAACTATACGATGACATATATATGGTTATATATATAGTTAACATGATTTTATTATAATTATGTATCTCATTAGGTTTTTTAACAATGAGTTATATACATAAAAATGAGACTATTAATTTAAGAAACTCGAAAACGATATATATAACGATTATCGTTATAACAACGTCTTACTAGGTACATATGAATCATATTAAGATATTGATACACTTGGTTAATTATGTTAAATGATAAGTAAATATATTATTAAGTGTATTAATAATGAAATACATATGTAAAAATAAGACTACTAACTTAATGATTTCGAAACGAGACATATATGTAACGATTATCGTTGTAACGACATTTAACTGTATATATATCATACTAAGATATATTATATATCATAATATCATGATAATATAACAATTTAACATCTCATTTGTTATAATAAACAATGGGTTAACAACATTCAACAAGATCGTTAACCTAAAGGTTTCAAAACAACATTTACATGTAACGACTAACGATGACTTAATGACTCAGTTAAAATGTATATACATGTAGTGTTTTAATATGTATTCATACACTTTTGAAAGACTTCAAGACACTTATCAAAATACTTCTACTTAACAAAAATGCTTAAAATTACATCTTCGTTCAGTTTCATCAACAATTCTACTCGTATGCACCCGTATTCGTACTCGTACAATACACAGCTTTTAGATGTATGTACTATTGGTATATACACTCCAATGATCAGCTCTTAGCAGCCCATGTGAGTCACCTAACACATGTGGGAACCATCATTTGGCAACTAGCATGAAATATCTCATAAAATTACAAAAATATGAGTAATCATTCATGACTTATTTACATGAAAACAAAATTACATATCCTTTATATCTAATCCATACACCAATGACCAAAAACACCCACAAACACTTTAATTCTTCAATTTTCTTCATCTAATTGATCTCTCTCAAGTTCTATCTTCAAGTTCTAAGTGTTCTTCATAAATTCTACAAGTTATAGTTACATAAAATCAAGAATACTTTCAAGTTTGCTAGCTCACTTCCAATCTTGTAAGGTGATCATCCAACCTCAAGAAATCTTTGTTTCTTACAGTAGGTTATCATTCTAATACAAGGTAATAATCATATTCAAACTTTGGTTCAATTTCTATAACTATAACAATCTTATTTCAAGTGATGATCTTACTTGAACTTGTTTTCGTGTCATGATTCTGCTTCAAGAACTTCGAGCCATCCAAGGATCCGTTGAAGCTAGATCCATTTTTTTCTTTTCCAGTAGGTTTATCCAACTAACTTAAGGTAGTAATGATGTTCATAACATCATTCGATTCATACATATAAAGCTATCTTATTCGAAGGTTTAAACTTGTAATCACTAGAACATAGTTTAGTTAATTCTAAACTTGTTCGCAAACAAAAGTTAATCCTTCTAACTTGACTTTTAAAATCAACTAAACACATGTTCTATATCTATATGATATGCTAACTTAATGATTTAAAACCTGGAAACACGAAAAACACTGTAAAACCGAATTTACGCCGTCGTAGTAACACCGCGGGCTGTTTTGGGTTAGTTAATTAAAAACTATGATAAACTTTGATTTAAAAGTTGTTCTTCTGGAAAAATGATTTTTCTTATGAACATGAAACTATATCCAAAAATCATGGTTAAACTCAAAGTGTAAGTATGTTTTCTAAAATGGTCATCTAGACGTCGTTCTTTCGACTGAAATGACTACCTTTACAAAAACAACTTGTAACTTATTTTTCCGACTATAAACCTATACTTTTTCTGTTTAGATTCATAAAATAGAGTTCAATATGAAACCATAGCAATTTGATTCACTCAAAACGGATTTAAAATGAAGAAGTTATGGGTAAAACAAGATTGGATAATTTTTCTCATTTTAGCTACGTGAAAATTGGTAACAAATCTATTCCAACCATAACTTAATCAACTTGTATTGTATATTATGTAATCTTGAGATACCATAGACACGTATACAATGTTTTGACCTATCATGTCGACACATCTATATATATTTCGGAACAACCATAGACACTCTATATGTGAATGTTGGAGTTAGCTATACAGGGTTGAGGTTGATTCCAAAATATATATAGTTTGAGTTGTGATCAATACTGAGATACGTATACACTGGGTCGTGGATTGATTCAAGATAATATTTATCGATTTATTTCTGTACATCTAACTGTGGACAACTAGTTGTAGGTTACTAACGAGGACAGCTGACTTAATAAACTTAAAACATCAAAATATATTAAAAGTGTTGTAAATATATTTTGAACATACTTTGATATATATGTATATATTGTTATAGGTTCGTGAATCAACCAGTGGCCAAGTCTTACTTCCCGACGAAGTAAAAATCTGTGAAAGTGAGTTATAGTCCCACTTTTAAAATCTAATATTTTTGGGATGAGAATACATGCAGGTTTTATAAATGATTTACAAAATAGACACAATTACGTGAAACTACATTCTATGGTTGAATTATCGAAATCGAATATGCCCCTTTTTATTAAGTCTGGTAATCTAAGAATTAGGGAACAGACACCCTAGTTGACGCGAATCCTAAAGATAGATCTATTGGGCCTAACAAACCCCATCCAAAGTACTGGATGCTTTAGTACTTCAAAATTTATATCATATCCGAAGGGTGTCCCGGAATGATGGGGATATTCTTATATATATGCATCTTGTTAATGTCGGTTACCAGGTGTTCACCATATGAATGATTTTTATCTCTATGTATGGGATGTGTATTGAAATATGAAATCTTGTGGTCTATTGTTACGATTTGATATATATAGGTTAAACCTATAACTCACCAACATTTTTGTTGACGTTTAAAGCATGTTTATTCTCAGGTGAATACTAAGAGCTTCCGCTGTTGCATACTAAAATAAGGACAAGATTTGGAGTTCATGTTTGTATGATATTGTGTAAAAACTGCATTCAAGAAACTGATTTCGATGTAACATATTTGTATTGTAAACCATTATGTAATGGTCGTGTGTAAACAGGATATTTTAGATTATCATTATTTGATAATCTACGTAAAGCTTTTTAAACCTTTATTTATGAAATAAAGGTTATGGTTTGTTTTAAAAATGAATGCAGTCTTTGAAAAACGTCTCATATAGAGGTCAAAACCTCGCAATGAAATCAATTAATATGGAACGTTTTTAAACAATAAGAACGGGACATTTCAGTTGGTATCTGAGCGTTGGTCTTAGAGAACCAGAATTTTGCATTAGTGTGTCTTATCGAGTTTGTTAGGATGCATTAGTGAGTCTGGACTTCGACCGTGTTTACTTGAAAAATGATTGCTTAACAAATTTTGTTGGAAACTATATATTTTTAACATGTGAATATTATGTGATATATTAATCTCTTAACGCGTTTGATATTATGTGATAGATGTCTACCTCTAGAACAAGTCCCATTGACTCACCTAATAATAATGAAGAGTCAAATGTAAATTGGAATGATTCGTGGACTGATTCACAAGTTCCCGAAGAGGAACCGGAAGAAGAGTCGAAACCGGAAGAAGAATCAGAACCGGAAGAGGAGGAACCGGAGGAGGAAATAGAACTGGTGGGGGAAATAATAAAACGGTTAAGTAAAAGAAAATCCTCAACCAACCGACCAAGGTTAATTATGGTCAATGGTGTTTTCGCCAAGGAAGCAAAATATTGGGAGGATTACCAATTCTCCGATGAATCGGATTCCGACGAGAATTCCGATGATGTTATAGAAATTACCCCAACTGAATTTAAAAAGGCAAAAGAAAATAATAAGGGAAAGGGCATAAAAATAGAGAATTCTAATTCCAACCCCGATGAACTTTATATGTATCGTCAACCCCCGAAGCCCTTAAGTTGTAACAATGACCCGGGAACCTCTAAACCACCAGGTTTTTCTAAACCAATGTGGAAAACGACGGCTCGTATTATGGAAACATCATATATCCCTAGAAACTTGGCAAAACGAACCAAAATCGAAGAAGAAGAAACGAGCGAGTCGGAATAAGATAGTTGTATTCGTGTGGTGTAATATATGTAATATAGTGTGCTTATGCTTTATGATATATGTAAAAATTGCTTGTATTAATAAGTAATTTTTTTTATGAATCTAACTCTTGTATATTTTACAGTTTAAAAACACAAAATGGATAGACAACCCAATATTTTAAGAGACCTACCCGGAGACATGATTGATGAAATCTTGTCTAGAGTCGGTCAGAATTCCTCGGCATAACTATTTAAGGCGAAATCAGTTTGTAAGACATTCGAAGAACGTTCCAAGAATGTCTTGGTTTTTAAGAGACTTTCGTTTGAAAGATGGGGGATATCACATTGGGAAACCCATAAGTTATGATGTGTTTACTTTGACGCATATATTGCAGGGAACTCAAATGCTATTTTACGCAACGGGTTAAGAAATTATTTTGACTCAATGTATCCGAATATAGGACTTCATGATTTAGAAAAAGCGGCTAACATGCAACATAAAGAAGCATGCTATGCTTACGGGTTAGTAATGTTCGCTTCTCACCAAAGTGAGAACAAGAACATCGGGCTACAACTATTAAACAAAATGTTCCCACAAGTAACGGAGTCGGTAATTGGGGTAAGAAATGAGGTTTTTAGATTGTTACGGGACTGTTGGACATTACGTAACCCTCGTCCCTTTGACGACGTTACAACACGCTGTCTTATCAACGGCCATAACGGTTATGTTCCACAAGACCAAGGATGTGAAGTAGTCCTAGTAAAACCAGAATGCATGACTTGTTTCTGGACGTATGAATTACGTGTCTTTATTGCCTTTGCTGAACGACTTGTGTACCCGCTAGAATTATCTTCACAACTATCTTGTATCAAAGTTATTGTGTGCTATATTTCATGCTTTATGTAAAATAAGCGGTATTGTAAGTTTGTAAAATATTGTATAAAAGTTTGAACGCGAAATATTATTATAATCAGTTTTTCATATATAATTGTAGTAGTTGAATTGTATATTAGCTACTAAGTATGAACTTAACGGGTAGGTACTACCCGAATTTAAACTTATAAAACGCTAATATGAAGAAAAAGCTTTTATAAATGAGTTCATATTATGCTACGAAATACTATTAACTACTCTTAATATTCTGTATGATTAACTTGTTCCATTTGACTATTTTGAAGGAAATGGCACCGACTACTCGACACACCGTGAATATGAATGAAGAGGAATTCCGTACTTTTCTAGCTTCAAACATAGCCGCAGTACAGGCTGCGCTACATACCAACAATAACCTTGAATCTAGCAGTACAGGAAATCGTGTAGGTTGCACCTACAAAGAATTAACTGCCTGCAAACCTTTGGAATTTGATGGAACCGAAGGACCGATCGGATTGAAACGGTGGACCGAGAAGGTCGAATCGGTGTTTGCCATAAGTAAGTGTACTGAAGAGGACAAAGTGAAGTACGCTACGCATACCTTCACAGGTTCTGCATTAACATGGTGGAATACCTATCTAGAGCAAGTGGGACAAGATGATGCGTACGCACTACCGTGGTCAGCATTCAAGCACTTGATGAATGAGAAGTACCATCCCAGAACCGAGGTCAATAAGCTCAAGACAGAACTTAGAGGGTTACGAACCTAAGGATTTGATATTACCACGTACGAAAGACGATTCACAGAATTGTGCCTATTGTGTCCGGGAGCATTCGAAGATGAGGAAGAGAAGATCGACGCATTTGTGAAAGGATTACCGGAAAGAATCCAAGAAGATATAAGTTCACACGAGCCCGCCTCCGTACAACAGGCATGTAGAATGGCTCACAAACTAGTGAACCAGATTGAGGAAAGAATTAAAGAACAGACGGCTGAAGAGGCCAATGTGAAGCAAGTCAAAAGAAAGTGGGAGAAAAATGGTGATAAGAATCACCAATACAACAACAACAGCAATTACAATAATAATCGCAACAATTATCCCAACAATCGCAACATCAATCGCAACTACAACAAACGGCCCAATAACAACAACAACAACAACAACAACAACAACAACAACAACAACAACAACAACAACAACAACAACTACAACAATCATCCCAACAACAATAACAACCGCAACAACAACAACAATCAGAAGCAGCTATGCCAAAGGTGTGAAAAGTATCACTCGGGGTTCTGCACCAAATTTTGCAACAAGTGTAAAAGAAATGGTCATAGCGAGGCGAAGTGTGAGGTCTACGGACCAGGGGTTAATAGAACGAAAGGAACAAATGGTATCGGAACGAGTAATGGCGGAGCAAGTAGTGTCGGAGCAAGTTATGCCAATGTAGTTTGTTATAAATGTGGAAAACCGGGCCACATTATTAGAAATTGCCCGAACCAGGAGAACACGAATGGACAAGGCCGCGGAAGAGTTTTCAATATTAATGTGGCAGAGGCACAGGAAGACCCGGAGCTTGTTACGGGTACGTTTCTTATTGACAATAAATCTGCTTACGTTTTATTTGATTCAGGTGCGGATAGAAGCTATATGAGTAGAGATTTTTGTGCTAAATTAAGTTGTCCATTGACGCCGTTGGATAGTAAATTTCTACTCAAATTAGCAAACGGTAAATTAATTTTAGCAGATAATATATGCCGGAATCGAGAAATTAAACTGGGTAGCGAAATAATTAAGATTGATTTGATACCAGTAGAATTAAGGAGTTTTGATGTAATAGTTTTCATGGACTGGCTGAAGAAGGTGAAAGCAGAGATCGTATGTTATAAAAATGCAATTCGCATTGTACGAGAAGAAGGAGAACCCTTAATGGTGTACGGAGAAAAGGGCAACATGAAGCTACATCTTATTAGTAATTTGAAGGCACAAAAACTAATAAGAAAAGGTTGCTATACTGTTCTAGCACACGTCGAGAAAGTAAAAACTGAAGAAAAGAGCATCAATGATGTTCCCGTCGCAAAAGAATTTCCCGATGTATTTCCGAAAGAATTACCGGGACTACCTCCACATCGATCTGTTGAATTTCAAAAAGATCTTGTAACAGGAGCTGCACCAATAGCTCGTGCTCCTTATAGACTCAAACCCAGTGAGATGAAATAACTGCAAAGCCAACTACAACAACTATTAGAACGTGGTTTCATTCGACCAAGCACATCACCATGGGGAGCTCCTGTTTTGTTTGTCAAGAAGAAGGATGGTACATTTAGGTTGTGTAATGACTACAGAGAGTTGAACAAACTTACCATCAAAAACCGTTATCCACTACCGAGAATCGACGACTTATTTGATCAACTACAAGGCTCGTCTGTTTATTCAAAGATTGACTTACGTTCCGGGTATCATCAAATGCGGGTGAAATAAGATGATATTCCAAAGAATGCTTTCAGAACACGTTACGGTCATTACGAGTTTATGGTCATGCCGTTTGGTTTAACTAATGCACCAGCTGTGTTCATGGACCTTATGAACCGAGTGTGTGGACCATACCTTGACAAGTTTGTCATTATTTTCATTGATGACATACTTATTTACTCAAAGAATGACCAAGAACACGGTGAACATTTAAGAAAGGTGTTAGAAGTATTGAGGAAGGAAGAATTGTACGCTAAGTTTTCAAAGTGTGCATTTTGGTTGGAAGAAGTTCAATTCCTCGGTCACATAGTGAACAAAGAAGGTATTAAGGTGGATCCGGCAAAGATAGAAACTGTTGAAAAGTAGGAAACCCTGAAAACTCCGAAACACATACGCCAGTTTTTAGGACTAGCTGGTTACTACAGAAGGTTCATCCAAGACTTTTCCAGAATAGCAAAACCCTTGACTGCATTAACGCATAAAGGGAAGAAATTTGAATGGAATGATGAACAAGAGAAAGCGTTTCAGTTATTGAAGAAAAAGCTAACTACGGCACCTATATTGTCATTGCCTGAAGGGAATGATGATTTTGTGATTTATTGTGATGCATCAAAGCAAGGTCTCGGTTGTGTATTAATGCAACGAACGTCTAGACAATTGAAGATTCACGAACAAAATTATACGACGCATGATTTGGAATTAGGCGCGGTTGTTTTTGCATTAAAGACTTGGAGGCACTACTTATATGGGGTTAAAAGTATTATATATACCGACCACAAAAGTCTTCAACACATATTTAATCAGAAACAACTGAATATGAGGCAGCGTAGGTGGATTGAATTGTTGAATGATTACGACTTTGAGATTCGTTACCACCCGGGGAAGGCAAATGTGGTAGCCGATGCCTTGAGCAGGAAGGACAGAGAACCCATTCGAGGAAAATCTATGAATATAATGATTCATAATAACCTTACTACTCGAATAAAGGAGGCGCAACAAGGAGTTTTAAAAGAGGGAAATTTAAAGGATGAAATACCCAAAGGATCAGTGAAGCATCTTAATATTCGAGAAGACGGAACCCGGTATAGGGCTGAAAGGATTTGGGTACCAAAATTTGGAGATATGAGAGAAATGGTACTTACAGAAGCTCATAAAACCAGATACTCAATACATCCTGGAATGGGGAAGATGTACAAGGATCTCAAGAAACATTTTTGGTGGCCGGGTATGAAAGCCGATGTTGCTAAATACGTAGGAGAATGTTTGACGTGTTCTAAGGTCAAAGCTGAGCATCAGAAACTATCAGGTCTACTTCAACAACCCGAAATCCCGGAATGGAAATGGGAAAACATTACCATGGATTTCATCACTAAATTGCCAAGGACTACAAGTGGTTTTGATACTATTTGGGTAATAGTTGATCGTCTCACCAAATCAGCACACTTCCTGCCAATAAGAGAAGATGACAAGATGGAGAAGTTAGCACGATTGTATTTGAAGGAAGTCGTCTCCAGACATGGAATACCAATCTCTATTATCTCTGATAGGGATGGCAGATTTATTTCAAGATTCTGGCAGACATTACAGCAAGCATTAGGAACTCATCAAGACATTAGTACTGCCTATCATCCACAAACTGATGGACAGAACGAAAGGACGATACAAACGCTTGAAGACATGCTACGAGCATGTGTTATTGATTTCGGAAACAGTTGGGATCGACATCTACCGTTAGCAGAATTTTTCTACAATAACAGCTACCATTCAAGCATTGAGATGGCGCCGTTTTAAGCACTTTATGGTAGAAAGTGCAATTCTCCGATTTGTTGGAGTGAAGTGGGGGATAGACAGATTACAGGTCCGGAGATAATACAAGAAACTACCGAGAAAATCATCCAAATTCAACAAAGATTGAAAACCGCCCAGAGTCGACAAAAGAGCTACGCGGACAGTAAAAGAAAAGATATAGAGTTTGAAATTAGAGAAATGGTCATGCTTAAGGTTTCACCTTGGAAAGGCGTTGTTCGATTTGGTAAAGGGGGAAACTAAATCCAAGGTACATTGGACCATTCAAGATTATAGATCGTGTCGGACCAGTAGCTTACCAACTGGAGCTACCTCAACAACTCATGGCTGTACATAACACTTTCCACGTCTCAAATTTGAAGAAATGTTTTGCTAAAGAAGATCTCACTATTCCATTGGACGAAATCCAAATCAATGAAAAACTTCAATTCATTGAAGAACCCGTCGAAATAATAGATCGTGAGGTTAAGAGACTTAAACAAAACAAGATACCGATTGTTAAGGTTCGATGGAATGCTCGTAGAGGACCCGAGTTCACCTGGGAGCATGAAGATCAGATGAAGAAGAAATACCCGCATTTATTTCCAGAAGATACGTCAACACCTCCAACTGCTTAAAATTTCGGGACAAAATTTATTTAACGGGTAGGTACTGTAGTGACCCGAACTTTTCCATGTTTATATATATATTAAATGAAATTGTTATTTACATGATTAAGTGTTTCCAACATGTTAAGCAATCAAACTTGTTAAGACTTGATTAATTGAAATAGGTTTCATATAGACAATTGACCACCCAAGTTGACCGGCGATTCACGAACGTTAAAACTTGTAAAAACTATACGATGACATATATATGGTTATATATATAGTTAACATGATTTTATTATAAGTACGTATCTCATTAGGTATTTTAACAATGAGTTATATACATAAAAATGAGACTATTAATTTAAGAAACTCGAAAACGATATATATAACGATTATCGTTATAACAACGTCTTACTAGGTACATATGAATCATATTAAGATATTGATACACTTGGTTAATTATGTTAAATGATAAGTAAATATATTATTAAGTGTATTAACAAGGAAATACATATGTAAAAATAAGACTACTAACTTAATGATTTCAAAACGAGACATATATATAACGATTATCATTGTAACGACATTTAACTGTATATATATCATACTAAGATATATTATATATCATAATATCATGATAATATAACAATTTAACATCTCATTTGTTATAATAAACAATGGGTTAACAACATTCAACAAGATCGTTAACCTAAAGGTTTCAAAACAACATTTACATGTAACGACTAACGATGACTTAACGACTCAGTTAAAATGTATATACATGTAGTGTTTTAATATGTATTCATACACTTTTGAAAGACTTCAAGACACTTATCAAAATACTTCTACTTAACAAAAATGCTTACAATTACATCTTCGTTCAGTTTCATCAACAATTCTACTCGTATGCACCCGTATTCGTACTCGTACAATACACAGCTTTTAGATGTATGTACTATTGGTATATACACTCCAATGATCAGCTCTTAGCAGCCCATGTGAGTCACCTAACACATGTGGGAACCATCATTTGGCAACTAGCATGAAATATCTCATAAAATTACAAAAATATGAGTAATCATTCATGACTTATTTACATGAAAACAAAATTACATATCCTTTATATCTAATCCATACACCAACGACCAAAAACACCTACAAACACTTTCATTCTTCAATTTTCTTCATCTAATTGATCTCTCTCAAGTTCTATCTTCAAGTTCTAAGTGTTCTTCATAAATTCTACAAGTTCTAGTTACATAAAATCAAGAATACTTTCAAGTTTGCTAGCTCACTTCCAATCTTGTAAGGTGATCATCCAACCTCAAGAAATCTTTGTTTCTTACAGTATGTTATCATTCTAATATAAGGTAATAATCATATTCAAACTTTGGTTCAATTTCTATAACTATAACAATCTTATTTCAAGTGATGATCTTACTTGAACTTGTTTTCGTGTCATGATTCTGCTTTAAGAACTTCGAGCCATACAAGGATCCGTTGAAGCTAGATCCATTTTTCTCTTTTCCAGTAAGTTTATCCAAGGAACTTAAGGTAGTAATGATGTTCATAACATCATTCAATTCATACATATAAAGCTATCTTATTCGAAGGTTTAAACTTGTAATCACTAGAACATAGTTTAGTTAATTCTAAACTTGTTCGCAAATAAAAGTTAATCCTTCTAACTTGACTTTTAAAATCAACTAAACACATGTTATATATCTATATGATATGCTAACTTAATGATTTAAAACCTGGAAACACGAAAAACACTGTAAAACCGAATTTACGCCGTCGTAGTAACACCGCGGGCTGTTTTGGGTTAGTTAATTAAAAACTATGATAAACTTTGATTTAAAAGTTGTTCTTCTGGGAAAATGATTTTTCTTATGAACATGAAACTATATCCAAAAATCATGGTTAAACTCAAAGTGTAAGTATGTTTTCTAAAATGGTCATCTAGACGTCGTTCTTTCGACTGAAATGACTACCTTTACAAAAACGACTTGTAACTTATTTTTCTGACTATAAACCTATACTTTTTCTGTTTAGATTCATAAAATAGAGTTCAATATGAAACCATATCAATTTGATTCACTCAAAACGGATTTAAAATGAAGAAGTTATGGGTAAAACAAGATTGGATAATTTTTCTCATTTTAGCTACGTGAAAATTGGTAACAAATCTAATCCAACCATAACTTAATCAACTTGTATTGTATATTATGTAATCTTGAGATACCATAGACACGTATACAATGTTTCGACCTATCATGTTGACACATCTATATATATTTCGAAACAACCATAGACACTCTATATGTGAATGTTGGAGTTAGCTATACAGGGTTGAGGTTGATTCCAATATATATATAGTTTGAGTTGTGATCAATACTGAGATACGTATACACTGGGTCGTGGATTGATTCAAGATAATATTTATCGATTTATTTCTATACATCTAACTGTGGACAACGAGTTGTAGGTTACTAACGAGGACAGCTGACTTAATAAACTTAAAACATCAAAATATATTAAAAGTGTTGTAAATATATTTTGAACATACTTTGATATATATGTATATATTGTTATAGGTTCGTGAATCAACCAGTGGCCAAGTCTTACTTCCCGACGAAGTAAAAATCTGTGAAAGTGAGTTATAGTCCCCTTTTAAAATCTAATATTTTTGGGATGAGAATACATGCAGGTTTTATAAAAGATTTACAAAATAGACACAAGTACGTGAAACTATATTCTATGGTTGAATTATCGAAATCGAATATGCCCCTTTTTATTAAGTCTGGTAATCTAAGAATTAGGGAACAGACACCCTAATTGACACAAATCCTAAAGATAGATCTATTGGGCCTAACAAACCCCATCCAAAGTACCGGATGCTTTAGTACTTCGAAATTTATATCATATCCGAAGGGTGTCCCGGAATGATGGGGATATTCTTATATATATGCATCTTGTTAATGTCAGTTACCAGGTGTTCACCATATGAATGATTTTTATCTCTATGTATGGGATGTGTATTGAAATATGAAATCTTGTGGTCTATTGTTACGATTTGATATATATAGGTTAAACCTATAACTCACCAACATTTTTGTTGACGTTTAAAGCATGTTTATTCTCAGGTGAATACTAAGAGCTTCCGCTGTTGCATACTAAAATAAGGACAAGATTTGGAGTCCATGTTTGTATGATATTGTGTAAAAACTGCATTCAAGAAACTGATTTCGATGTAACATATTTGTATTGTAAACCATTATGTAATGGTCGTGTGTAAACAGGATATTTTAGATTATCATTATTTGATAATCTACGTAAAGCTTCTTAAACCTTTATTTATGAAATAAAGGTTATGGTTTTTTTTTAAAATGAATGCAGTCTTTGAAAAACGTCTCATATAGAGGTCAAAACCTCGCAACGAAATTAATTAATATGGAACGTTTTTAATCAATAAGAACGGGACATTTCAGTTATTGTAGTTGTTGTTGGGATTGAGATTGTTGTTGCGGTTAATGTTGCGGTTGTTGTGGTGGTTGTAATGATTGTTGTTGTTGTTGGATTGGTGACCCTTATCACTGTTTTCTTCCCACTTTCTCTTAACTTGCTTCATTTTGGCCTTCTCGGCCGCCTGCTCTTTAATTCTTCCCTCAATCTGGTTCATAAGTTTGTGAGCCATTCTACTTGCCTTTTGTATGGAGGTAGGCTAGTTTAAACTCACATCCTCCTGAATCCTTTCAGGTAACCCTTTTACAAATGCGTCAATCTTCTCTTTTTCATCTTCGAACACTCTTGGACACAATAGGTACAACTCTGTGAATCATCGTTCGTACGTGGTAATATCGAATCCTTGCATTCGTAACTCTCTAAGCTCTACCTTGAGCTTATTGACCTCGTTTCTAGGACGTTACTGCTCAGTCATCATGTGTTTGAATGCTGACCACGGTAGTGCGTAAGCAGTATCTTGTCCCACCTGCTCGAGATAGGTGTTCCACCATGTTAACGCAGTACCTGTAAAGGTATGCGTAGCGTACTTCACCCTATCTTCTTAGGTACATTTACTTATGGTGAACACCGATTCGGCCTTCTCGGTCCACCTTTTCAATCCGATTAGTCCTTCGTTTCCATCAAATTCCAAAGGTTTGCAGGCAGTGAATTCTTTGTAGCAGCATCTACACGATTTCTTGTGGAATTAGTTCCACTGCTAGATCCGAAGTTATTGTTATTTTGCATGGCGGCCTGCACTGCTGCTATGTTTGCTGCAAGGAAAACACGGAAGTCTTCCTCGCTCATATTCAAGTTCTGACGAGTCGGCGGTGCCATTTCCTTCAAAAATAGCCAAAAGAAATAAGTTAATCATATAGAATTTTAAAGAGTAGTCAATAGTATTTTGTAGCATAATATGAACTCATTTATAAAAGCTTTTTCTTCATATTAGCGTATTATAAGTTTTAATTCGGGTACTACCTACCTGTTAAGTTCATACTTAATAGCTAATATACAATTCAACTACTTCCATTCTATAAGAAAAACTGATAATAATAATAATATTCCGCGTTCAAACTTCTATACAATATTTAACAACTTACAATACTGCTATTTTACATAAAGCATGAATTATAGCACACAATAACTTTGATACAAGATAGTTGCAAAGAAAATTCTAGTTTAACGCAAGTCGTTCAACAAAGGCAATAAAGACACGTAATTCATAAGTCCAGAAATAAGTCATGCATTTCTGGTTTTACTAATATTATTTCCCATCCTTGGTCTTGTGGAGAATAACCGTTGTGGCCGTTGGCTAGGCAGCATGTTGTAACATCGTCAAAAGGACGGGGGTTACGTAATGCCCAACAGCCTTGTAACAATCTAAAAATCTTATTTCTTACCCCAACTACTAAATCCGTCACTTGTGGGAATGTTTTATTTAGAAGTTGCAACCCGATGTTCTTTTTATCAATTTGGTGAGAAACGAACATTACTAAACCGTAAACATAACATGCTTCTTTAAATTGCATGTTTGAAGCTCTTTCTAATGCACGAAGTCCTATGTTGGGATACGTGGAGTCAAAATAGGCTCTCAACCCGTAGCGTAAAATTCCATTTGGGTTTCCTGCACTCAAGGCCTTAAAGAAAACACGGCGTAACTTAGGATCTCCCCAATGTTATATACACCATCTATCGAAGGAAAGCCTTTTATAAACTAAGGCATGCCTGGAATGTCTTTCAAATGTTCGACAAACTAATTTCTCTATAAATAATTGTGTCGATGAATTCTGACCGACTCTAGACAAGATTTCATCAATCATATCCCCTGGTAGGTCTTCTAAAATATTCGGTCATCTATCCTTAACATCCATTTTGTGTTTTTATACTGTAAAATAGAAGAGGATTAGATTCGTAAAAGATAATTAACAAACATTACAAGCAATTTTTTTTTTACATATACCATAAAAGTACAAACATGTAGTGACCCGAACTTTTCCATGATTATATATATTAAATGAAAACTATTTTTGCATGATTAAATGTTTCCGACATGTTAAGCAATCAAACTTGTTAAGACTTGATTATTTGAAATGAGTTTCATGTAGACAATTGACCACCCAAGTTGACCGGCGATTCACGAAGTTAAAACTTGTAAAATCTATATGATAATATATATATATATGGATATATATATATATATATATATATATATATATATATATATATATATATATATATATATATATATATATATAGTTAACATGATATTATGATAAGTAAGTATATCACTAGGTATATTAACAATGAGTTAAATACATAAAAATGACATTACTAAGTTAAGAAACTCGAAACGATATATATAACGATTATCGTTATAACAACGTCTTACTAAATACATATGTATCATATTAAGGTATTGTTACACTATATTTAACATGATAAAATGATAATTATATTTATCATTATGTATGTTAACAATGAACTACATATGTAAAACAAAACTACTAACTTAAGAATTTTGAAACGAGGCATATATGTAACGATTATCGTTGTAACGACATTTTAATGTATATATATCATATTAAGATATATTCATACATCTTAATATCATGATAATGTAATAATTTAACATCTTATTAGATATAATAACAATGGGTTAACAACATTAAATGAGATCGTTAACTTAAAGGTTTCAAAACAACACTTACATGTAACGACTAACGATGACTTAACGACTCAGTTAAAATGTATATACATGTGGTATATTAAGAAGTATTAGTACACTTTTGAAAGACTTCAAGACACATATCAAAGTACTTCTACTTAACAAAAATGCTTACAATTGCATTCTCATTCATTTTCATCAATAATTCTACTCGTATGCAACCATATTCGTACTCGTACAATACACAGCTCCTAGATGTACATACTATTGGTATATCCACTTCAATGATCAGCTCTTAGCAGCCCTTAATGAGTCATCAAACATGTGGGAAACATTCTTTGTAATCTAGTATGAATTATTTAGCAAGATTACAAAAATATTATTAATCATTCATGACTTAGTTACAAGAAAACAAACTTACATATCCTTTATATCTAATCCATATATCACGACCTAAAACACTTAAAAACACCTTCATTCTTCAATTTTATTCATCTAATTGAACTCTCTCAAGTTCTATCTTCAAGTTCTAAGTGTTCTTCATAAATTCTATAAGTTCTAGTTTCATAAAATCAAGAATACTTTCAAGTTTGCAAGTATACTTCCAAGCTTTCTAATCCATTCCAAGTAATCATCTAAGATCAAGAAACCTTTGTTACTTACAGTAGGTTATCATTCTAATTCAAGGTAATACTCATATTCAAACTTTGATTCAATTTCTATAACTATAACTATCTTAATTCGAGTAGAAAATCTTACTTGAACTTGTTTTTGTGTCATGATTCTACTTCAAGAACTTCCAAGGCATCCAAGATCCTTTGAAGCTCTAGATCATTTTTTGTTATTTCCAGTAGGTTTACCTACTATACTTGAGGTATTAATGATGTTCATAACATCATTCGATTCATATATATAAAACTATCTTATTCGACGATTATAACTTGTAATCACTAGAACATAGTTTAGTTAATTCTAAACTTGTTCGCAAAAAAAGTTAATCCTTCTAACTTAACTTTTAAAATCAACTAAACACATGTTCTATATCTATATGATATGCTAACTTAATGATTTAAAACCTGGAAACATGAAGAACACCGTAAAACCGGACATACACCGTCGTAGTGAAACCAGGGGCTGTTTTGGGTTAGATAATTAAAAACTATGATAAACTTAGATTTAAAAGTTGTCCTTCTGGAAAAATGATTTTTCTTATGAACATGATATTATATCCAAAAATCATGGTTAAACTCAAAGTGGAAGTATGTTTTTCAAAATGGTCATCAGGACGTCGTTGTTTCGACTGAAATGACTACCTCTTACAAAAATAACTTGTAACATGTATTTCCGACTATTAACTTATACTTTTTATGTTTAGTTTCATAAATTTCAGTTCATTATGATACCATAGCAACTTGAATCACTCAAAACGGATTTAAAACGAAGAAGTTATAGGTAAAACAAAATTGGATATTTTCTGCTTGTTGTAGCTACGTGAAATTTGTAACAAATCTATTCTAACCATAACTTAACTAACTTATATTGTATTACACATGTACTCTAATATATTATGTAATCTTGATAGACCATAGACATGTATACAATGTTTTGACATATCATATCGACGTCATCTATATATATTATTTGGAACAACCATAGACACTCTATATGCTATAATGCTAGAGTTCGCTATACAGGGTTGAGGTTGATTCCAAAATATATATACTTTGAGTTGTGATCTAGCCTAAGACTTGTATATGCTGGGTCGTGGATTGATTCGAGATAATATCTATTGATTTATTTCTGTACTATTAGCTATGGACAATTAGTTGTAGATTACTAACGATGGACTGCTCACTTAACAAACTTAAATTATTAAAACGTAATAAAAATGTTGTGGATATATTTCGATCATACTTTGATATATATATATATATATATATATATATATTTGTTATAGGTTCGTGAATCGACCATTGGCCAAGTCTTATTTCCGGCAAAGTAAAAATCTGTGAAAGTGAGTTATAGTCCCACTTTTAAAAATCTATTATTTTAGGATGAGAATACATGCAGTTTTATAAATGTTTTATAAAATAGACACAAGTAATCGAAAATACTTTCTATGTTAGATTATCGAACCGAATATGTCCATTTTTAACTTGGTAGCCTAAGAATTAAGGAAATGGCCCCTATTTGACGCGAATCCGAAAGATATATCTATTTGGCCCAACAAGCCTCATCCGAGTTACGTGAAATGTCCCGTTCGTATTGATTATAAACGTTCCATATTAATTGATTTCGTCGTGAGGTTTTGACCTCTATATGAGACGTTTTTCAAATAATGATAATCTTCTTGAATAATGATAATCATAACATTTAAAACAACCATAACACCTTTATTTTATCGATAAAGGTTTAAAAAGCATTACGTAGATTATCAAATAATGATAATCTAAAATATACCGTTTACACACGACCATTACATAATGGTTTACAATGAGAATATATTACATCAAAAATAATTTCCTTGAATGCAGTTTTTACATAATATCATACAAGCATGGACTCCAAATCTTGTCCTTATTTTAGTATGCAACAACGGAAGCTCTTAATAATCACCTGAGAATAAACATGCTTAAAACGTCAACAAAAAAATGTTGGTGAGTTATAGGTTTAACCTATATATTATCAAATCATAATAATAGACCACAAGATTTCATATTTCAATACATCCCATACATAGAGATAAAAATCATTCATACGGTGAACACCTGGTAACCGACATTAACAAGATGCATATAGAATATCCCCATCATTCTGGGACACCCATCGAACATGATAAAATCGAAGTACTAAAGCATTCAAAATTTCAGAATGGGGCTTGTTGGGCTCGATAGATCTATCTTTAGGATTCGCGTCAATTTGGGGGTCTGTTCCCAAATTCTTAGGCTACCAAGCTAAAAAGGGGCATATTCGACTTCGATCATTCACCCATATAAAGTAGTTTCATTTACTTGTGTCTATTTCGTAAAATATTTATAAAATTGCATGTATTCTCATCCCAAAATATTAGATTTTAAAAGTGGGACTATAACTCACTTTCACAGATTTTTACTTCGTCGGGAAGTAAGACTTGGCCACTGGTCGATTCACGAACCTATAACAAATAAGTACATATATATCAAAGTATGTTCAAAATATATTTACAACATTTTTAATACGTTTTACTGTTTTAAGTTTATTAAGTCACGTGTCCTCGTTAGTAACCTACATCTAGTTGTCCATAGTTAGATGTACAAAAATAATTCGATATATATTATCTTGAATCAATCCACGACCCAGTGTATACACGTCTCAGGCTAGATCATAACTCAAAGTATATATATTTTTGGAATCAACCTCAACCCTGTATAGCTAACTCCAACATTACTGCATATAGAGTGTCGATGGTTGTTCCAAATAACATATATACATGGGTCGATATGATATGTCAAAATATTTGCATACAATATGAGTTAGTTAGGATATGGTTAAAATAGATTTGTTACCAATTTTCACGTAGCTACAACAAGCAAAAATATCCAATCTTGTTTTACCCATAACTTCTTCGTTTTAAATCTGTTTTTAGTGAATCCAATTGCTATGGTTTCATATTGAATTTAAGTTTATAAATCTATATAGAAAAATTATAAGTTTATCGTCGAAAACATAGGTTACAAGTTGTTTTTTGTAAAGGTAGTAATTTCAGTCGAAAGAACGACGTCTAGATGACCATTTTGGAAAACATACTTCAACTTTGAGTTTAACCAGGATTTTTGGATATAGTTTCATGTTCATAAGAAAAATCATTTTACCAGAAGAACAACTTTTAAATCAAAGTTTAACATAGTTTTTAATTAACTAACCCAAAACAGCCCGCGGTGTTACTACGACGGCGTATATCCAGTTTTACGGTGTTTTTCGTGTTTTCAGGTTTTAAATCATTAAGTTATCATATCATATAGATATAGAACATGTGTTTAGTTGATTTTAAAAGTCAAGTTAGAAGGATTAACTTTTGTTTGTGAACAAGTTTAGAATTAACTAAACTATGTTCTAGTGATTACGAGTTTAAACCTTCGAATAAGATAGTTTTATATATATGAATCGAATGATGTTATGAACATCATTACTACCTCAAGTTTAGTAGGTAAACCTTCTGGAAGTGACAAGAAATGATCTAGCTTCAAAGGATCTTGGATGGCTTGAAAGTTCTTGAAGTAGGATCATGACACAATACAAGTTCAAGTAAGATTTTTACTCGAATTAAGATAGTTTATAGTTATAGAAATTGAATCAAAGTTTGAATATGAATATTACCTTGAATAAGAAAGATAACCTACTGTAAATAACAAAGGTTTCTTGATCTTAGATGATTACTTGGAATGGATTAGAAAGCTTGGAAGTAAACTAGTAAACATGAAAGGATTTTCGAAGTGTTCTTGAAGTGTTCTTCCTAAGATGATTATAGCTTGATTCTTGAAGTAATTTTTGATGAAGATGATGATTAGCTACTGGAAAAATTCATTCATAAGTGTGTGTGTGTGTGTGTGTGTGTGTGTGTGTTGAGAGAGAATTAGAAAGAGAATTGGAAGTGAAATGGAGTGAATGATGAGTGGTAAGTGGTGAGTGGGGTTAAAAGGAGTTCTAGTTAGTTGACTAGTTCATGGTAGAAGTTAAAATTGATTAGTCATGCATGACATAATCAAGAGTGGAATCCCATGCTAGTTCCTATTGGTATATACCCATAGTAAGTACGTCTAGTAGCTGTGTATAATACGGGTTTGAATACGACTAGAATTCTTGATGAAAAAAGAATGGGAATGTAACTGTAACCATTTTCGTTAAGTATGAGTGTTTTGATATATGTCTTGAAGTCTTCCAAAAGTATATTAATACATCTAAATACAATACATGTATATACATTTTAACTGAGTCGTTAAGTCATCGTTAGTCGTTACATGTAAGTGTTGTTTTGAAACCTTTAAGTTAACGATCTCATTTAATGTTGTTAACCCATTGTTTATTATATATAATGAGATGTTAAATTATTATATTATCATGATATTATGATATATTAATATATCTTAATATGATATATAATATATCTTAATATGATATATATACATTTAAATGTCATTACAACGATAATCGTTACATATATGCCTCGTTCGAAATCCTTAAGTTAGTAGTCTTGTTTTTACATATGTAGTTCATTGTTAATATACTTAATGATATGTTACTTATCATAATACCATGTTAACTATATATATATATATATATATATATATATATATATATATATATATATATATATATATATATATATATATATATATATATATATGACATCATATAGTTTTTACAAGTTTTAACATTCGTGAATCATCGGTCAACTTGGGTGGTCAATTGTCTATATAAAACCTATTTCAATTAATCAAGTCTTAACAAGTTTGATTGCTTAACACGTTGGAAACACTTAATCATATAAATATCAATTTCATTTAATAATGAAGAGTCGAATATATATTGGGAAGATTCACAAATTCTCGAAGAGGAACCGGAAGAGGAGGAACCGGAAGAAGAGGAACCGGAAGAAGAGGAATCGGAAGAAGAGATTTCGGAGGGGGAAATATTAGGAACCACAGAAAAATAGATAAATAAAAGAAATTCCTCAACCAATGGACCAAAGTTAATAATGGTCAATGGTGTTTCCGCCAAGGAAGCAAAATATTGGGAAAATTACCAGTTTTCTGATGAATCGGATCCCGATGAGGATTCCGATGATGTTATAGAAATTACTTCGACCCAATTTGAAAAAGCAAAAGAAAACAATAAGGGAAAAGGCATCAAAATAGAAAAACCCGAGTGCAAAACCGATGAACTTTATGTTAATATGAAGTACCCTGATGGGGTGTACCGTAAACACCTGTATTTCTTAAACTTTCACTATAACCCTGAAACATCTAAGCCACCAGGTTTTTCTAGACCTTTTGAGAAAAGAACGGCTCGTATTAGGGGAGCACCATATATCCCTAGGAAATTAGTGAAACGAACCAAGTCCGAAGAGGAAGAAACGAGTGAGTCGGAATAAAGAGTTGTAATCATGTTGTGTAATATATGTATTGTAGTGTGCTTATATTTTCATGTTATATGTAAAAATTGCTTGTATTGTTTGTTAATTATCTTTTACGAATCTAATACTCGTCTATTTTACAGTATAAAAACACACAATGGATGTTAAGGATAGATAACCGAAAATTTTAGAAGACCTACTAGGGGATGTGATTGATGAAATCTTGTCTAGAGTCGGTCAGAATTCATCGGCATAATTATTTACGGCCAAATTAGTTTGTTGAACATTTGAAAGACGTTCCAAGCATGCCTTAGTTTATAAAAGTCTTTCCTTTGAAATATGGGGTATATCACATTGGGGAGACTTTAAGTTACGCCCTGTTTTCTTTAAAGCATTAAGTGCGGGGAACCCAAATGCAATTTTACGCTACGGGTTAAGAACCTATTTTGACTCCACATATCCCAACATAGGACTTCTTTCTTTAGAAAGAGCTTCTAACATGCAACATAAAAAAGTATGTTATGTTTACGGGTTAGTGATGTTAGCTTCTCACCAAAGTGAGAAAAAGAACATCGGATTACAACTGTTAAATAAAACATTCCCACAAGTGACGGATTCGGTAGTTGGGGTGAGAAACAAGGTTTTTTAGTTTGTTACGGGACTGTTGGGCATTACGTAACCCTCGTCCTTTTGACGATGTTACAACATGCTACCTAGCCAACGGAAACAATGGTTATTTTCCACAAGACCAAGGATGGGAAATAATACTAGTAAAACCCGAATGCATGACTTGTTTCTGGACCTACGAATTACGCGTCTTTATTACCTTTGCTGAACGACTTGCGCTTAACTAGAATTGACTTCACAACTACCTTGTATCAAAGTTATTGTGTGCTATATTTCATGCTATATGTAAAATAGCGGTATTGTAAGTTTGTAAAATATTGTATAAAAGTTTGAACATGAAATATTATTGTAATCAGTTTTTCATATAGAATTGTAGTAGTTGAATTGTATATTAGCTACTAAGTATGAACTTAACGGGTAGGTACTACCCGAATGAAAAATTATAAAACGCTAATATGAAGAAAAAGCTTTTATAAATAAGTTCATATTATGCTACAAAACACTATTGACTACTCTCAATATTCTATATGATTAACTTAATTCTTTTTGCTATTTTTGAAGGAAATGGCACCGACTACTCGTCATAACTTGAACATGAGTGAGGAAGACTTTCGTGTTTTCCTTGCTGCGAACGTAGCCGCAGTGCAGGCCGCAATGCAAAATAATAATAATAAGTCTGAATCTAGCAATGCAACTAACGCCACAAGAAATCGTGTAGGATGCTCCTACAAAGAATTTACTGCCTGCAAACCTTTGGAATTTGATGGAACCGAAGGACCAATCGGATTGAAACGGTGGACCGAGAAGGTCGAATCGGTGTTTTCCATAAGTAAATGTACTGAAGAAGATAGGGTGAAGTACGCCACGCATACTTTCACAGGTACTGCGTTAACATGGTGGAATACCTATCTAGAATAAGTGGGACAAGATGCTGCTTATGCACTACCGTGGTCAGCATTCAAGCACTTGATGAACGAGCAGTACCGTCCCAGAAATGAGGTCAATAAGCTCAGGGTAGAGCTTAGAGGATTACGAACACAAGGTTTCGAAATCACCACGTACGAACGAAGATTCACATAGTTGTGCCTACTGTGTCCAAGAGCGTTCGAAGATGAAGAAGAGAAGATCGACGCGTTTGTGAAAGGGTTACCAGAAAGGATTCAAGAAGATGTGAGTTCACACGAGCCTGCCTCCATACAAAAGGCGAGTCGAATGGCTCATAAACTCATAAATCAGATTGAGGAAAGAATTAAAAAACAGGCGGCCGAAGAAGCCAACACAAAACAAGTCAAAAGAAACTGGGAAGAAACCAGTGACAAGGGTCACCAATATAACAACAACAGTAACTATTGCTTCAACAATCACAACCACAATCGCACCATTTTTTGCAACAACAAACGCAACAAAAACCATCCCAACAACAACAACTACAACAATCGTCCCAACAACAATACAAACCGCAACAACAACAATCCCAACAACAATCTCAATAACAACACTGGCAATCAAAACCAGAAAATTCCGTTCCTAAGGTGTGAAGGGTACCATCCAACTACTTTTTGCTCGGCATCATGTATCAAATATAATAGAAAGGGGCATGATGCAACGAAGTGCGAAATTTATGGACCAGCGGGTAAAGGAACAAGTAATGCCCACATTATTTGTTATGGATGCGGGAAGAAGGGCTACTACAAAACTACGTGCTCAAACCAGGGAAATAATAATGGGCAAAGCCGTGGGAGAGTTTTTAACATTAATGCGGAAGAAGCGCAGGAAGACTCGGAGCTTGTTACGGGTACGTTTCTTATCGATGAAAAACCTGCTTATGTTTTATTTGATTCGGGTGCGGATAGAAGCTATATGAGTAGAGATTTTTGTGCTAAATTAAGTGGTCCATTGATGCCTATGAATAATAATTTTTTACTCGAATTAGCAAACGGTAAATTAATTTCGGCAGATAAAATATGTCGGAATTGAGAAAGTAAATTGGTTAGCGAAACGTTTAAGATTTTGATACCAGTAGAGTTGGGGAGTTTTGATGTGATAATTGGCATGGACTGGTTGAAAAAGGAGAGAGCAGAAATAGTATGTTACAAAAATACAATTCGCATTGTACGAGAAGAAGGAAAACCCTTAATGGTGTACGGAGAAAAGAGCAACGCGAAGCCAAATCTTATTAGTAATTTGAAGGCGCAAAAGCTAATAAGAAAAGGTTGCTATGCTGTGCTAGCACATGTCGAGAAAGTACAAACCAAAGAAAAGAACATCAATGATGTTCCCGTAGCAAAAGAATTTCCCGATGTATTTCCGAAAGAATTACCGGGACTACCTCCACACCGATCCGTTGAATTTCAAATAGATCTTGTACCAGGAGCTGTACCAATAGCTCGTGCTCCATACAGACTCGCACCCAGTGAAATTAAGGAACTCCAAAGCCAACTACAAGAACTATTAGAGCATGGTTTCATACGACCAAGTACATCACCATGGGGAGCTCCTGTTTTGTTTGTCAAAAAGAAGGATGGTACATTCAGGTTGTGTATCGACTACCGAGAGTTGAACAAACTTACCATCAAGAACCGTTACCCACTACCGAGAATCGACGACTTATTTGATCAACTACAAGGCTAGTCAGTTTATTCGAAGATTGATTTATGTTCTGGGTATCATCAAATGCGGGTGAAGGAGGATGATATTCTGAAGACTACTTTCAGAATGCGTTACGGTCATTACGAGTTTATGGTTATGCCGTTTGGGTTGACTAACGCACCAGCTATGTTCATGGACCTCATGAACCGAGTGTGTGGACCATACCTTGGCAAGTTTGTCATTGTTTTCATCGATGACATACTCATTTACTCAAAGAATGATCAAGAGCATGAAGAACATTTGAGAAAAGTGCTAGAGTTGCTGAGGAAAGAAAAATTGTACGCTAAGTTTTCAAAGTGTGCATTTTTATTGGAAGAAGTTCAATTCCTCGGTCACATAGTAAACAAAGAGGGTATTCAGGTGGATCCGACAAAGATTGAAACCATTGAAAAATGGGAAACCCCAAAAAATCCGAAGCATATACGCCAATTTTTAGGACTGGCTGGTTACTACAGAAGGTTCATCCAACATTTTTCCAAACTAGCAAAACCCTTGACTGCATTAACGCATAAAGGGAAGAAATTTGAATAGAAGGATGAACAGGAGAAAGCATTTCAATTGTTGAAGAAAAAGTTAACTACGGCACCTATATTGTCATTGCCTGAAGGGAATGATGATTTTGTGATATATTGTGACGCCTCAAAGCAAGGTCTCTGTTGCGTATTAATACAACGAACGAAGGTAATTGCTTATGCGTCCAGACAATTGAAGATTCATAAGCAAAATTATACGACTCACGATTTGGAATTGGGCGATATTGTTTTTGCATTAAAGACTTGGAGGCACCACTTATATGGGGTCAAAAGTATTATATATACCGACCACAAAAGTCTGCAACATATATTTAATCAGAAACCAATGAACATGAGACAGCGTAGGTGGATTGAATTGTTAAATGATTACGATTTTGAGATTCGTTGTCACCCGGGGAAGGCAAATGTGGTAGCCGATGCTTTGAGTAGAAAGGACAGAGAACCTATGCGGGTAAAAGCCATGAATATAATTATTCGTACTAACCTTACTACTCAAATAAAGGAGGCGCAACAAGAAGTTTTAAAAGAAGCAAATTTGAAGAATGAAATACCCAAAGGTTCGGAGAAACATCTTAATATTAGGGAAGACGGAACCCGGTATAGGGCTGAAAGAATTTGGGTACCAAAGTGTGGAGATGTGAGAGAAATGGTACTTAAGGAAGCACATAAAACTAGATACTCAATACATCCCGGAGCGGGAAAGATGTACAAAGATCTCAAGAAACACTTTTGGTGGCCGGGTATGAAAGTCGATTTTGCTAAATACGTATGAGAATGTTTGACGTGTTCTAAGGTCAAACATCAGAAACCATCAGGTCTACTTCAATAACTTGAAATCCTGGAATGGAAGTGGAAAAACATTACCATGGATTTTTATTACTAAATTGCCAAGGACTGCAAGTGGTTATGATACTATTTGGGTAATAGTCGATCGTCTCACCAAATCAGCACACTTTTTGCCAATGAGAGAAGATGATAAAATGGAAAAGTTGGCACGTTTGTACTTGAAGGAAGTCGTCTCCAGACATGGAATACCAGTCTCTATTATCTCTGATAGGGATGGCAGATTTGTTTCAAGATTCTGGCAGGTGTTGCAACAAGCAATGGGGACTCGTCTAGACATGAGTACTGCCTATCACCCACAAACTGATGGGCAAAGTGAAAGGACGATACAGACCCTTGAAGGCATGCTACGAGCATGTATTATTGATTTCGGAAACAGTTGGGATCGACATCTACCGTTAGCATAATTTTCCTACAACAACAGTTACCACTCGAGTATTGAGATGGCACCGTTTGAGGCACTTTATGGTAAAAAGTGCAGGTCTCCGATTTGTTGGAACGAGGTGGGGGATAGATAGATTACGGGTCGAGAAATTATCCAAGAAACTACTGAGAAAATCATTCAAATTCAACAACGGTTGAAAACTGCCCATAGTCGACAAAAGAGCTACGCAGACATTAAAAGAAAAGATATAGAATTTGAAATTGGAGAGATGGTCATGCATAAGGTTTCACCTTGGAAAGGCATTGTTCGATTTGGTTAACGAGGGAAATTAAATCCAAGATACATAGGACCATTCAAGATTATTGATCGTGTCGGACCAGTAGCTTACCGACTTGATCTACCTCAACAACTCGCCAGGGTACATAACACTTTTCATGTCTCGAACCTGAAGAAATGTTTTGCTAAAGAAGATCTCACCATTCCGTTAGACGAAATCCAAATCAATGAAAAACTTCAATTTATTGAAGAAGCCGTCGAAATAATGGATCGTGAGGTTAAAAGACTTAAGCAAAAGAAAATACCAATTGTTAAGGTTCGATGGAATGCTCGTAAAGGACCCGAGTTCACCTGGGAACGTGAAGATCAGATGAAGAAGAAATACCTGTACATATTTTCAGAAGATGCGTCAACACCTTCAACTACTTAAAATTTCGGGACGAAATTTATTTAACGGGTAGGTACTGTTGTGACCCGAACTTTTCCATGATTATATATATTAAATGAAAACTATTTTTGCATGATTAAATATTTTCAACATGTTAAGCAATCAAACTTTTTAAGACTTGATTATTTGAAATGAGTTTCATGTAGACAATTGACCAACCGAGTTGACCGGCAATTTACGAACGTTAAAACTTGTAAAAACTATATATATATATATATATATATATATATATATATATATATATATATATATATATATATATAGTTAACATGATATTATGATAAGTAAGTATCTCACTAGGTATATTAATAATGAGTTATATACATAAAAATGAGATTACTAAGTTAAGAAACTCGAAACGATATATATAACGATTATCGTTATAACAACGTCTTACTAAATACATATGTATCATATTAAGATATTGTTACACTATATTTAACATGATAAAATGATAATTATATATATCATTATGTATGTTAACAATGAACTACATATGTAAAACAAAACTACTAACTTAAGAATTTCGAAATGAGGCATATATGTAACGATTATCGTTGTAACGACATTTTAATGTATATGTATCATATTAAGATATATTCATACATCATAATATCATGATAATGTAATAATTTAACATCTCATTAGATATAATAACAATGGGTTAACAACATTAAATGAGATCGTTAACTTAAAGGTTTCAAAACAACACTTACATGTAACGACTAACGATGACTTAACGACTCAGTTAAAATGTATATACATGTGGTATATAAAGAAGTATTAGTACACTTTTGAAAGACTTCAAGACACATATCACAGTACTTCTACCTAACAAAAATGCTTACAATTGCATTCTCATTCATTTTCATCAACAATTCTTCTCGTATGCAACCGTATTCGTACTCGTACAATACACAGCTCCTAGATGTACATACTATTGGTATATATACTTCAATGATCAGCTCTTAGTAGCCCTTAATGAGTCATCAAAATGTGGGAACCATTCTTTGTAATCTAGTATGAATTATTTAGCAAGATTACAAAAATATTATTAATCATTCATGACTTAGTTACAAGAAAACAAACTTACATATCCTTTATATCCAATCCATATATCACGACCTAAAACACATACAAACACCTTCATTCTTCAATTTTCTTCATCTAATTGAACTCTCTCAAGTTCTATCTTCAAGTTCTAAGTGTTCTTCATAAATTCTATAAGTTCTAGTTTCATAAAATCAAGAATACTTTCAAGTTTGCAAGTATACTTCCAAGCTTTCTAATCCATTCCAAGTAATCATCTAAGATCAAGAAATCTTTGTTACTTACAGTAGGTTATCATTCTAATTCAAGGTAATACTAATATTCAAACTTTGATTCAATTTCTATAACTATAACTATCTTAATTCGAGTAGAAAATCTTACTTGAACTTGTTTTTGTGTCATGATTCTACTTCAAGAACTTCCAAGCCATCCAAGATCCTTTGAAGCTCTAGATCATTTCTTGTTACTTCCAGTAGGTTTACCTACTATACTTGAGGTAGTAATGATGTTCATAACATCATTCGATTCATATATATAAAACTATCTTATTCGAAGATTATAACTTGTAATCACTAGAACATAGTTTAGTTAATTCTAAACTTGTTCGCAAACAAAGTTAATCCTTATAACTTAAATTTTAAAATCAAATAAACACATGTTCTATATTTATATGATATGCTAACTTAATAATTTAAAACCTAGAAACACGAAGAACACCGTAAAACTTGACATACGCCGTCGTAGTGAAATCGGGGGCTGTTTTGGGTTAGATAATTAAAAACTATGATAAAATTTGATTTAAAAGTTGTCCTTCTGGGAAAATTATTTTTATTATGAACATGAAACTATATAGAAAAATCATGGTTAAACTCAAAGTGGAAGTATATTTTTCAAAATGGTCATCAAGACGTCGTTCTTTCGACTGAAATGACTACCTCTTACAAAAATGAGTTGTAACCTGTATTTCTGACTATTAACTTATACTTTTTCTGTTTATTTTCATAAATTTCAGTTCATTATGACACCATAGCAACTTGAATCACTCAAAACGGATTTAAAACGAAGAAGTTATGGGTAAAACAAAATTGGATATTTTTTGCTTGTTGTAGCTACGTAAAATTTGTAACAAATCTATTCTGACCATAACTTAACTAACTTATATTGTATTATACATGTACTCTAACATATTATTGATGGAATTCTTCACATAAACAAGTTACAAAACCCATTTTGTATATGTATGTATTCATGTATATATGTGTATGTCAAGCGGAAGCAAAATAAAGTTTATGCATGTAAAGTTTAACCTCTTAAACAAGAATTCCATTAAAAGATCTAGTCTTGAATAATATACTTAAATGTAAATAGAAGCTAGTGAGGTGTTATACCTACTCCAAAAGGAGGTGAAGAACAAGGATGAAGAAGATGATGTAGATGAACAAAGCTTCTAACTTGAAGCCTCAAATCTTTGATACCCACAAGCACTAATCAACACCCAAGACTTGGTTAGGATTTTAAACACTTAAAATAAGCTTGAATCAAACTTGAAGAACCCCTTTTTGTTCTCCCTTGAATTCGGCCAAGAAGGAGGAAGAAGGAGGAGTTTTTTTTTTTTCAATTTTCATGTAATCTAGTATATGTGAATGTCCCCAAGTAAAAGTATCAAATGAAGAGATTTAAGCAACCAAGACAAGCATGGGGTGGCTTGTCTTGGAGCCATAAAACCGCCACCCCATCTATTGGTGGAGGAAAATCCTTTTAATTTTTATTATTCAAATTAATAAGATTAATTTGTTAAATAAAATTCCATTTGATACTTCCACTTACTTCTTTATAAAACCTATTATAAAGATAAGTAAATATACTTATTTACTTGTACATCATAAACTTATAATCCTCTTACAAGTTGTCCATGTATTACATGCACATATATTTAATTTTATAACCATTTTATAAAATTATCACACTTACATTTTTAATTATCCAAATAATTATTCAAGCATATTATCTTTAGAAAACCAATTTCTAAAGTCAAAGTGTATAGTATTTATTTTAAAGATCCATTCCTTAAAACAAATACTTTAAGGTGTTGTTGGCTTGTTATTGGGTATGACCCGACTTGGATCATAACATGTTGGCCACATTAATCAATTATGTCTCTCGGGCATATGAAATACCTTCAATCTCCCACTTGCACGAGAAACATAAGGAATTAATGCAAGTGACAGATACCACCTAACGACCGTCCATCACCCCCAACATGTTATGACTTAGTGCCATTCAATAACATCATCCCTTTCGAGTTCCCATCTCGAATATGATTAGGTGAATCTTTCAATATATCCTTTTGTCCTAGATGTCATGTCAAATCCAAGAGACATAGAATGATCACTCTCTTATAGATCTAACTTTATCAGGCCTTAGGCATCTGACTCTCAACGAATAAGAGGGACAAATTCCATCTTGACTACATACGTCCTAGACACTACACTTCGTACCATACCTGAAGCCTCCCTTATGTACTACCATGTTTCAGAATAGCGAAGGAAAGAATCAAGGCACAATATTCGATGAATGTCTGAACCCAATATGTGTCTCAGGTCAGAGGATATAATGATATTCTCCTTTACTCAAGATTACATGTGATCAACCACAAAGGCTCCATATAGTAAATCTTGAGAGCGGGTCTTCCAATATTTGTGTCCCACAAATATCTATGAACCTTGGTCGCAACCTTGCCCCACATTCACCATTTGAATGCTAACCAATCCAAGTTCATAATAGTCTAGACCTCACACTTGTTCCCACAAATGTGATCAACTACGGAATTCAGAATAATAATTTATTCATGGATAAAATATGCAAAATTGGAACATGACTCATAAATAAATTAATACCATAATTATATTAATGAGTTTGAACTAATTCGTTCCGTTACAATACATAAAATAGATCAATTCCAATCACTAGAATATCGAAGCCCTAATGCACAAACATGTCCCTCATGTTTTGGCCCATGTAAAAGCTTCGTGAGTGGATCCGCAACATTTTGATCTGTGTGAACTTTGTGAATACATATCTTTCCCTTTTCAACCTCATCCCTGATGTAGTTGAATCTCCGCTCAATGTGACGAGTCTTTTGATGAGCACGAGGTTCCTTGATTTGAGCAATCGCACCCTCGTTGTCACAAAAGATCTCAAGAGGGTCCTGAATGGAAGGGACCACTCCTAAGTCGTCGATGAATTTCTTCATCCATGCAGCTTCCTGAGCTGCCAATGAGGCGGCAATGTACTCTGACTCTGTAGTGGATAACGCAACAACTTCCTGTTTCGCACTCTTCCAAGAGACCGCACCACCATTTAACATGAATACATAACCGGATTGTGATCGAGAGTCATCTCGATCAGTTTGGAAACTCGCGTCCACGTAACCTTTTACAGCGAGTTCCTCCTCACCAGACCCATATATTAGAAACATATCCTTAGTCCTTCTAAGGTATTTCAATATACATTTAACCACAGTCCAATGACTATTTCCTGGGTTATTCTGGTATCTACTTGTCAAGCTTAGAGCGCATGACACATCCGGTCTAGTACATATCATTGCATACATGATAGACCCAATAGCAGATGCGTATGGGACTTTCTTCATTCTCTCTTGTTCATCTTTGGTGGTAGGACACTGAGATGAACTGAGAACGGTTCCCTTTTGAATAGGTACCAAACCTTTCTTAGAGTTTTCCATCTTGAACCTTTTCAAGATTTTATCAATGTATGTACTTTGACTTAAACCTATCAACTTCTTGGATCTATTCCTATAGATACCAATCCCCAATATGTATTGTGCTTCTCCAAGATCCTTAATGGAGAAGCAACCTTTTAACCAAGTTTTGACCTCTTGCATTGTGGTTATATCATTCCCAAATAATAATATATCATCCACATATAGCACAAGGAACATTATGGAGCTCCCACTAGCCTTCTTGTATACACAAGCTTCATCACCATTTTTAATGAAGCCAAATTTCTTTGCCTCTTCATTAAAATGATGATTCCACATCCTAGATGCTTGTTTCAATCCGTAGATTGATTTCTTTAACTTGCATACCTTTTTAGGATTTTTCGGATCAACAAAACCTTCGGGCTGTACCATATAGACATCTTCCTCAAGATACCCATTTAGGAAAGCGGTTTTGACATCCATTTGCCAAATTTCATAATCATAATGAGCAGCGATGGCAAATAATATCCTAATAGACTTTAGCATTGCCACAGGCCAAAAAGTTTCATCATAGTCAACCCCTTGAGTTTGAGTGAAACCCTTTGCTACAAGTCTAGCTTTGTATGTATCCAAGTTTCCATGTATGTCGGTTTTCTTCTTGAAAAGCCACTTGCAATCAACTAGCTTAGAGCTAGGAGGTTGCTCAACAAGTTCCCAAACTTGGTTTTCATACATGGATTGCATCTCGGCATTCATGGCTTCCTGCCATTTATCTTTATCAATCCTTGATAAAGCATCTTTGTAGTTTGTCGGTTCATCCAAATCAACCGTATAGCAACCATCCACGAGAAACCCATATCTCTCGGGAGGATTACTAATCCTACTAGATCTTCGAACGTCTTGTGTACTTTGATCATCCACATGATCATTTTCAACATCCTCATGTTGAGTGCTAGTGTCAACCAATTGTGTATCATCGGCTTGATCTTGTATCTCTACAAGATCTATTTTCCTTTCACCATTACCTTCCATAAGGAACTTGGTTTCAAGAAATTCCGCTTTCCGAGCTACAAATACCGTTTGCTCGGATGGATCATAGAAGTAATATCCCATGTCATCTTTGGGATATCCTATGAAGATACACTTTGTGGATCGAGCATGTAGCTTATTTGCTACATAACGCTTAGGATAAGCTTCACATCCCCATACTTTCAAGTATGAAAGAGAAGGAGGTTTTCCAAACCACATCTCATGAGGAGTTCGTTCCACTTTCTTGGTTGGGGCCATATTTAAAATACGAGCCGCGGAGCTTAGACAATAACCCCAAAATGATAGAGGTAACGAGCTTCTTGCCATCATAGATCGAACCATATCCATTAGGGTTCGGTTCCTCCTTTCGGAAACTCCATTAAGTTGGGGTGTTCCGGGTGGAGTAAGTTGTGAGATAATCCCACAACTCTTAAGATGATCTTGGAAAGCATCGCTTAGGTATTCACCTCCTCTATTGGTACGAAGTACCTTGATTGTCTTATTGAGTTGATTTTGTACTTCGTTTTGGTATTCTTTGAATGCTTCAAACATTTCGTCCTTGTGTCTTAATAAGTAGACATATCCAAAACGACTAAAGTCATCAATGAAAGTAACAATGTATCTTTCACCATTCCTAGTCATGGGTTTAAAGGGTCCACATACATCCGAATGTATTAATCCCAATAAATCTTTAGCCCTTTCATAAGTCCCTTTGAAAGGTGCTTTAGTCATCTTGCCTTGTAAACAAGATTCACATACATCAAACGAATCCATTTCATTTGATTTCAAAAGTCCATTCTTTTGAAGTGTATGCATTCGGTTCTTGTTTATATGACCAAGGCGACAATGCCATAAATAGGAATCACTCAAATCCCTTTTGAGTTTCTTGGTGCTAGCATGGTATATAGAGCTCGATGATGCGTCATCATGAACCAATTCATAAATTCCATTTGAAGGCGAAGCCTTGAAATAGAATACATTATCTAAACAAAAATGGATATCATCATTAATAAAATTAACATTAAATCCACATTGTCTCAAACGGGAAATAGAAATAATGTTTCGACATAAGTCGGGTGCATACAAAACATCATTCAAAATAAGTTCCAAGCCACTTGGAAGTTTCAACACAAAGTCTCCTTGAGCTTTCACTTGCACTTTAGCTCCATTTCCCATGAAGAGACTTGATGTTCCCGTTTGCTTGTTACTTCTTTTGAACCCCTGCAAGGAATTGCAAATGTGAGTTCCACATCCAGTGTCTAATACCCATGTATTAGAAGAAGTAATACTAAGCTCTATATATACCATATATATATTACCTGAGGTTTGCTCTGCATCCCTCTTGTCCTTCAACTCCTTAAGATAGACCGGGCAATTTCGCTTCCAGTGACCCATTTCACCGCAACCGAAACACGGGTCTTCTTTGGGGTTTGCCTTCTCGGCTACCTTTTGCTTCTTAGCCTTGTTGATGGTTGGGGTAACCATCTTCCCCTTCCCTTTGCCTTGATAGGCGGGTCCCTTTCTCTTAGCCACCTTTGGCTTAGAGGTGTTACCTTTAGACCCACCTTGATCGATCGCTAACACGGGTAAAGCCCTTTTACCCATGCTAGTTTCCGCCGTTCTTAGCATACCGTGAAGCTCACCTATGCTCTTATCCATCCCATTCATATTGTAATTAATTACAAATTGATCAAACCTTTTTGATAGGGAGTTAAGGATAAGATCGGTGGCTAACTCATTAGATATGTTTAGGTTAAGACGGTTAGCACGATCGATAAGGCTTTTCATCTTAAGTACATAAGATGAAACCGATTGGGTATCGTCCATACGACAAGCATGTAGCGCCCGAACCGTTTCGAAACGCTCAACACGCGCTTGTTGGAGGAACATCTCCTTCAATTGCGTTATCATGTCGTATGCACTATGATGCTCGAAATCCTTTTGGAGTTCGGGTATCATAGTCCCAAGCATTAAGCATGAGACTTGAAGGGAGTCGTGGCAATACTTATCGTAAGAGGCCATTGCCTCCACATCATTCTCATCCGGTTGATCGGGAATGGGGTCCTCAAGCACATACATTTTATCCTCTTGTTTGAGGACAATCCGAAGATTGCGGAACCAATCCATAAAGTTTGTATGGTTGAGTTTGTCTTTCTCGAGGAGAGACCGTAACGATAGGTTGTTCATGTTAAGTGGTGCGTTTTGCATGTTGTTGTTGTTATTAGCGGCCATCTACAAAATTCAACAAAGTCCTTTTAAGTATCGATTTTAAATTTAATAAACAATACCCTTTAAATTTGTTTTATTAAATATTAGAATCCAACGGTAAATCAAATTTCGGTTAGGTGACCTTTATCCCGTCATTTGATTTAGCTAGGTAGTCTTAATGACAATTGCAATCCTTTTGCAACTTCTAAGTTATGGGATCATGCAATCCTTTTGCATGGCATATTAATCCCATCAATGCCTATTTGTTCCTCATGCTTCGGTGACCCTAAGTTCATGATTCCCAAATCAAGTCGTCCTTCTTGCGTAAACATGTAGACTTAACATACAAGTGGTTAGGTGACCTTTATCCCATATGTATGCGAAGTGTACCTTATTCACATTAGTTCACTCATGACGGTTAGGTGACCTTTATCCCATCAAGAGATTCCTAATATGTCCAAGTGTTTCCACAAAAGGATGGCGTTTAACTTGTTTACCTTGTTTTAGTTAAAGGGATTTTATGTTTTCTACATTCTAGTTTTAGAAAACAAAATGCTATACACCAACATGCATTTGGTGTGTAGTGTTTTTTTATGAAAAACCCATTTTCATGTCCTTATTAGTAAACCAATTACTAGTTATAACCATTTCATCACCTTTTAAATAAACCGTTTTATTTAAGTCTAATAACCAATTATTAGTGTCATTTTGTTATGTTTTTATTATAACCATTTTATAATGTATTATGCAAGTGTTAACATGTGATGATCTTGTAGCAACCAAACATACAAACATACACAAGCATGCATAACAAAGTGTTCACAATCAAGAGCCATTTGGTGGACATTTGTTTAGCCAAAACAAATGTCACCTAAGAGGGTTAACCAAAGTAAGAGATTTTTACCAAAATCTCCCACTTAATCTTGTAATCTTCAAAGCTCCATCTTGTAATCTTCATCATGAGTCTTCACTTTCATTTTACAAAATTATATCCTAATACAATTTTTCTAGAAAATGAAATAACAACCTATTCTATTTTTACAAACCAAATAGAATAAATTACATCAACAAATTACAAGATTAATTACAACTTTTACAAACCAAAATTACCAAAATTATTACAACCATATGAATGAATATTACAACCAAGAATAATAACCAAATCATCCAAACATTCAACCACACGGTCTAGGCTCGATTGTGAACAACAACATAACAATAATCTTGGCCAAACTTGAAGTCCAAACCCACTTTTGGAACCCCAAAAATTCGGCCAACACCATAAACCCACCAAAACTCAAAATTTTTACATTCTACTTTCATGCATGTTGGTAGATTGTAAAATAAATGAGTTTACTAGCCAAAAACAAGAAGCATATTAACAAGACTTTGGCTCTAGATACCATTGATGGAATTCTTCACATAAACAAGTTACAAAACCCATTTTGTATATGTATGTATTCGTGTATATATGTGTATGTCAAGCGGAAGCAAAATAAAGTTTATGCATGTAAAGTTTAACCTCTTAAACAAGAATTCCATTAAAAGATCTAGTCTTGAATAATATACTTAAATGTAAATAGAAGCTAGTGAGGTGTTATACCTACTCCAAAAGGAGGTGAAGAACAAGGATGAAGAAGATGATGTAGATGAACAAAGCTTCTAACTTGAAGCCTCAAATCTTTGATACCCACAAGCACTAATCAACACCCAAGACTTGGTTAGGATTTTAAACACTTAAAATAAGCTTGAATCAAACTTGAAGAACCCCTTTTTGTTCTCCCTTGAATTCGGCCAAGAAGGAGGAAGAAGGAGGAGTTTTTTTTTTTTCAATTTTCATGTAATCTAGTATATGTGAATGTCCCCAAGTAAAAGTATCAAATGAAGAGATTTAAGCAACCAAGACAAGCATGGGGTGGCTTGTCTTGGAGCCATAAAACCGCCACCCCATCTATTGGTGGAGGAAAATCCTTTTAATTTTTATTATTCAAATTAATAAGATTAATTTGTTAAATAAAATTCCATTTGATACTTCCACTTACTTCTTTATAAAACCTATTATAAAGATAAGTAAATATACTTATTTACTTGTACATCATAAACTTATAATCCTCTTACAAGTTGTCCATGTATTACATGCACATATATTTAATTTTATAACCATTTTATAAAATTATCACACTTACATTTTTAATTATCCAAATAATTATTCAAGCATATTATCTTTAGAAAACCAATTTCTAAAGTCAAAGTGTATAGTATTTATTTTAAAGATCCATTCCTTAAAACAAATACTTTAAGGTGTTGTTGGCTTGTTATTGGGTATGACCCGACTTGGATCATAACATGTTGGCCACATTAATCAATTATGTCTCTCGGGCATATGAAATACCTTCAATTATGTAATCTTGATAGACCATAGACACGTATACAATGTTTTGACATATCATATCGACGTCATCTATATATTATTTGGAACAACCATAGACACTCTATATGTTGTAATGCTAGAGTTCGCTATACAGGGTTGAGGTTGATTCCAAATTATATATACTTTGAGTTGTGATCTAGCCTGAGACTTGTATACACTGGGTCGTGGATTGATTCGAGATAATATATATTGATTTATTTCTGTACTATTAGCTATGGACAATTAGTTGTAGATTACTAACGATGGACTACTAACTTAACAAACTTAAATCATTAAAACGTAATAAAAATGTTGTGAATATATTTTGATCATACTTTGATATATATGTATATATTTGTTATAGGTTCGTGAATCGACCAGTGGCCAACTCTTATTTCTGGCAAAGTAAAAATATGTTAAAGTGAGTTATAGTCCCACTTTTAAAAATCTATTATTTTTGGGATGAGAATACATGCAGTTTTATAAATGTTTTACAAAATAGACACAAGTAATCGAAAATTTTTCTATGTTGGATTATCGAACCGAATATGCCCCTTTTTAGCTTGGTAGCCTAAGAATTAGGGAAATGGCCCCTAATTGACGCGAATCCTAAAGATATATCTATTTGGCCCAACAAGCCTCATCCGAGTTACGGATGCTTTAGTACTTCGATTTATCATATCTGATGAGAGTCCCAGAATGATGGGGATATTCTATATGCATCTTGTTAAGGTCGGTTACCAGGTGTTCAACATATGAATGAATTTTATCTCTATGAAGTTTGCGAAATGCCTGATATGAGATGTATATTTATGGGGAAAAAAATGAAATCTTGTGGTCTATTGTTACAATTTGATAAATATATAGGTTAAACCTATAACTCACCAACATTTTGTTGACGTTTTAAGCATTTTTATTCTAAGGTGATTATTAAGAGCTTTCGCTATTGCATGATAATGTATGGACAAGAGTTGGAGTCAGCATGCTTGTATAATATTGTTTAAAAACTGCATTCGAAGACTTAAGTTGATGTGTAATATTATTGTAAATCATTATGTAATAGTTGTGTGAAAATGCTATATTTTAGATTATCATTATTTGATAATTGTTGTAATATTTTTAAACCTTTATCGATAAAATAAAGGTTATGGTTTGTTTTAAAATTGAATGCAGTCTTTGAAAAACGTCTCATATAGAGGTAAAAACCTCACAACGAAATCAATTAATATGGAACGTTTATAATCGATATGAGCGGAACATTTCAAAACACACTACAATACATATATTACACAACATGATTACAATTCTTTATTCTGACTCACTCGTTTCTTCCTCTTCGGACTTGGTTCGTTTTGCTAACTTCCTAGGGATATATGATGTTCCTCTAAAACGAGCCGTCGTTTTCACAAATGGTTTAGAAAAACCTGGTGGCTTAGATGTTCCCAGGTTATAGTTAAAATTTAAGAAATACGGGTGTTTACGATACATATAATGTTCATTGGGGTTGGAATCAGATTTCTCTATTTTGATGCTTTTTAACTTATTGTTTTCTTTTGCTTTTTCAAATTGGGTCGGGGTAATTTCTATAACATCATCGGAATTCTCATCGAGATCCTATTCATCAGAAAATTGGTAATTTTCCCAATATTTTGCTTCCTCGGCGGAAACACCATTGACCATTTTTAATTTTAGTCCATTGGTTGGGGATTTTCTTTTATTTATCTATTTTTCTGTGGTTCCTAATATTTCCTCCTCCGGAACCTCTTCTTCCGGTTCCTCTTCTTCCGGTTTCTCTTCTTCCGGTTCCTCTTCTTTCGGTTTCTCTTCGGGAATTTGTGAATCTTCCCAAAATATTTTCGACTCTTCATTATTATTAGGTGAGTCGATGGGATTTGTCCTAGAGGTAGACATCTATCACACAATATCAAACACGTTAAGAGATTAATATATCACATAATATTTACATGTTAACAATATGTAGTTTCCAACAAAAAGTGTTAAGAAATCGTTTTTAAAGAAAACACGGTCGAAGTCCAGACTCACTAATGCATCCGAACAAACTCGATAAGACACACTAATGCAATTTCTGGTTCTCTAAGACCAACGCTCGGATACCAACTGAAATGTATCGTTCATATCGATTATAAACGTTTCATATTAATTGATTTCGTTGCGAGGTTTTGACTCTATATGAGACGTTTTTCAAAGACTGCATTCGATTTTTAAAACAACCATAACCTTTATTTTATCGATAAAGGTTTAAAAGCATTATGAAGATTATCAAATAATGATAATTTAAAATATAACGTTTACTCACAACCATTACATAATGGTTTACAATAATATTACACAACAACTTAAGTCTCCGAATGCAGTTTTTAAAGCAATATTATACAAGCATGCAGATTTCAATTTCCTGTCTTTATTTAGCATGCAACAGCGGAAGCTCTTAATAATCACCTAAGAATAAACATGCTTTAAACGTCAACAAAAATGTTGGTGAGTTATAGGTTTAATCTTTATCATAAATCATAATAATAATAGGCCACAAGATTTCATTTATAACCGCACACGTAACCCGTGTACAAAATAATACGCGTAACCCGCGAATTAAAAATCATTCATATGGTGAACACCTGGTAACCGACATTAACAAAAATGCATCTAGAATATCCCCTTCATTCCGGGACTCTCATCGGATATGATAAATCGAAGTACTAAAGCATCCGTAACCCGGATGGGGTTTGTTAGGCCCAATAGATCTATCTTTAGGATTCGCGTCAATTAGGGTTTATGTTCCCTTATTCTTAGATTACCAGACTATAAAGGGTGATATTAGGTAATAATAATCCAACCATAGAATGTAGTTTCAAGTACTTGTGCCTATTTTGTAAAACATTTATAAAACTGCATGTATTCTCATCCCAAAAATATTCGATAGTAAAAATGGGACTATAACTCACTTTCACGTATTTTTACTTCGTCGGAAAAATAAGACTTGGCCACTGGTCGATTCACGAACCTATAACAAATATATACATACATATCAAAGTATGATCGAAATATGTTCACAATATTTTTTATTACGTTTTGATGATTTAAATTGTTAAGTTAGCAGTCCAACGTTAGTATTTCACAATTAATTGTCCACAGTTAGTAGTACAGAAATAAATCAATATAATTTCTCGAATCAATCCACGACTCAGTGTATACAAGTCGCTGACTCGATCACAACTCAAAGTATATATATTATTTTGGAATCAACCTCAACCCTGTATAGCTAACTCGATCATTACCGCATATAGAGTGTCTATGGTTGTTCCAAATAATATATATAGATGTCGTCGATATGATATGTCAAAACATTGTATACGTGTCTATGGTCTATCAAGATTACATAATATATGTTAGAATACATGTATAATACAATATAAGTTATTTAGGTTATGGTTAGTATAGATTTGTTACAAATTTCACGTAGCTACAACAAGCAAATTTATCTAATTTTGTTTTACCCATAACTTCTTCGTTTTAAATCTGTTTTGAGTGAATCAAGTTGTTATGGTTTCATAATGAACTGAAATTTATGAAACTAAACAGAAAAAGTATAGGTTTATTGTCGGAAATATAAGTTACAAGTCATTTTTGTAAGAGGTAGTCATTTCAGTCGAAAGAACGACGTCTTGATGATCATTTTGAAAAACATACTTCCACTTTGAGTTTAACCATGATTTTTGGATATAGTTTCATGTTCATAAGAAAAATTATTTTCCCAGAAGAACAACTTTTAAATCAAAGTTTATCATAGTTTTTAATTATCTAACCCAAAACAGCCCCCAGTTTCACTACGACGGCGTATGTCCGGTTTTACGGTGTTCTTCGTGTTTCCAGGTTTTAAAACATTAAGTTAGCATATCATATAGATATAGAACATGTGTTTAGTTGATTTTAAAAGTTAAGTTAGAAGGATTAACTTTGTTTGCGAAAAAGTTTAGAATTAACTAAACTATGTTCTAGTGATTACAAGTTTAAATCTTCGAATAAGATAGTTATATATATATGAATCGAATGATGTTATGAACATCATTACTATCTCAAGTTTAGTAGGTAAACCTACTGGAAGTGACAAGAAGTGATCTAGCTTCAAAGAATTCTTGGATGGCTTGAAAGTTCTTGAAGTAGAATCATGACTCGAAAACAAGTTCAAGTAAGATTATCACTCGAATTAAGATTGTTATAGTTATAGAAATTGAATCAAAGTTTGAATATGAGTATTACCTTGAATTAGAAAGATAACCTACTGTAAGTAACAAAGGTTTCTTGATCTTAGATGATTACTTGGAATGGATTAGAAAGCTTGGAAGTAGACTTGCAAACTTGAAAGTGTTCTTGAAGTTTTCTTGAGTAATTGTTTTGTATGTTGATCTAGGTTAGCTAGATTGAGCTAGATTATGATGAAGATGATGAAGAACACTTAGAATAATGAGAGAAAACTTGAGAGAGAGAGAGAGAGAGAGAGAGTAATTTGATTCAAGAAAATTGAAATGGGAATGTGTTTGTGAGTCTCTCCATTCACGTGAACTTAGAGGATCCATATAGGCTCCATTAGTTTGTTGTTTGTTAGATATTTCATGCTAGATGTTAAATGATGGTTCCCACATGTTTAGGTGACTCATTAAGGCTGCTAAGAGCTGATCATTGGAGTATATATACTAATAGTAAATACATCTAGAAGCTTTATATTGTACGAGTACGAATACGGGTGCATACGAGTAGAATTGTTGATGAAAATGAACGAGAATGTAATTGTAACCATCTTTGTTAAGTAGAAGTACTTTGATATGTGTCATGAAGTCTTTCAAAAGTGTATTAATACATCTTAATACACTGCATATATATACATTTTAACTGAGTCATTAAGTCACCGTTAGTCGTTACATGTAAGTGTTGTTTTGAAACCTTTAAGTTAACGATCTCATTTAATGTTGTTAATCCATTGTTTATTATATCTAATGAGATGTTAATTTATCATATTATCATGATAACATGGTGTATGAATATATCTTAATACATATATATATATATATATATATATATATATATATATATATATATATATATATATATATATATATATATATATATATATATATATATATATATATATATATATATATATATATATATATATATATATATATATATATTAAAACGTCGTTACAACGATAATCGTTACATATATAACTCGTTTCGAAACTCTTAAGTTAGTAGTCTTGTTTTACATATGTAGTTCATTGTTAACATACTTAATGATATATTTAATTATCATTTTATCATGTTAAACATAGTGGATCAATATCTTAATATGATTCATATGTATTTAGTAAGAAGTTGTTATAACGATAATCGTTATATATATTGTTTCGAGTTTCTTAATTCAATAGTCTCATTTTTATGTTTATAACTCATTGTTAATATACTTAGTGAGATACTTACTTATCATAATCTCATGTTAACTATATATATATATATATATATATATATATATATATATATATATATATATATATATATATATATATATATATATCATGTAGTTTTTACAAGTTTTAACGTTCGTGAATCGCCGGACAAACTGGGTGGTCAATTGTCTACATAAACTCATTTCAATTAATCAAGTCTTAACAAGTTTGATTGCTTAACATGTTGGAAACATTTAATCATGTAAATATCAATTTCATTTAATATATAAACATGGAAAAGTTCGGGCCACTACATTATAACTGACTACATCATAGCATACACTAAAGATAACTACTAGCTAATCATGGCAACAATATCACAAAGCATAATAATGAAAGACATTATAAAGAAAAAGGATAGAAGTACTAGTAGATTAAACGATTTTCGAATACAAAAGTGACAACTTCAAACTCCAGACCGCTCATAATAGAATCTTCGGCATTCTTCTCCGGGTACTAGGTTTCCCGCACGGAGTTGAAGACCATAAAAGTATGACCAGTATTGTAGAAAGAGAGAGAGAGAGAGAGAGAGAGAGAGAGAGAGAGAGAGAAGTGAATTGAAGTGTGTGTAAAAATGGATGACAAAATCCCTTTAAATAGACTTGAAATTTAGCTACATACGGCTGGCAGGCCGTATGGCCAGGCAATCCATTTTGTGTGCCCGTATGACAGGCCGTTTTACATAGTGGCAAGCCGTATGGCAAGCCGGATGGCAAGCCGTATGGCCTACCCTGGTCAGCTGTTTTCACTGGATCGTAACTTGATTTTCTTGATCGTAACTTGGTCGTAACTTGATTTCCTTGATCGTAACTTGGTTTCTTGTCTTTCACCGTTTTCGCTCTAGAATCTTCATTTTCGCTCCGATTCTCTTGATTCTTTTTGCACCGGCTTCGTAATCATCTGATCTTCAATTTCTTCTGACAAAGAGAGTAATTTGGCGAAAAAGCTTGGAACTTTATTGTTTTTGTACCTCAATATCGGGGTGAAAACGGGACTTATTAGCCGATATCAAATATCCCACACTTAGACTTTGCTTGTCGTCAAGCAAACTTCTTGTTTTTAGTTTAAGAAATCTTTTCGGAGTTTCCTTTTTATTAGCCTAAGCGGTTTTTTTTTATTATAAGCACGAAAAGATAAGGTGAGTCATCTATGTTAGGGTTGAAACTATCTCTGCAAATCACACAAGTGTTTTGGGTTCCCTATAGATCTAAGAAATGAATTCACTCTTAGCCAGTCATGTTGTACCCATAAAGGAAGGATAAAGAAAGGATAAAGACTAAATTAATGAGTCCTAGTATTTTAACTAATCCTAATCTTTTCATTATTTTTAAGCATGTTGATTTGGACTAACTCAAAATATTGGCACTATAAAAAGGACCCTCTAGCTCATAGTTTTTTTATTCACATTCACCTCACAAAAACACTCCAATCTTCCTCCTCTTTCTCTCCTTGTTTCAGCAGTCCCCAACACACCCACAACCACCACATTCAGCCACCATCACCGAAGCACCACCACCCTAAATCGCCACCCTGCTGCTGCCCTCTTTCACCACCTCCAACCGCTACTTTTTTGCTGTTTTTGCAGCTAAAAATCAGCAACCAAACCGCCATTTTTTGGCCACCAAACCACCACGAAAACAGCCCAAAACAGCCCCCTGCTGTTGCTGCTGTCCGCCACCTTTAAACATCATCAAACCGCCACATTTTGGTTGTGTTTTGTCACCATTTTGTTGCTGTTACTGTTCGGTTTTGTCACCACCATCAAACATCACTTTTTCTTGTTAAAACTTACCTAAGGTATCCTATAAACCCAAACTTCTATCATACTTTATACACATTAAATTCTTGAAGTTATATTTTGTGCTATGATTTAAAAAGAATGAATAATGATAAGTATTATGATTAACATGGTTAGGTATTATGATTGATTTGTTAAACATGATTATAAAAATAATATTGTGATAAACATGTGGAATAAAGATGATAAGATTTTATATTAGATAAAAAGATAAACATAAGACTTGAATTATAATTTAGTGGATAATGATTGTTTTAATTATATATGATAATAAACAAAGTGATAAGATTATATAGTAATACTATAACTTATAAACCCATCTTATATTGTAACATCTTAATTTAACTAAGTTATATTTATCATATAATGTTTTACTAATAATAATATATAATACAAATAAACATTTACGTATAATAATTAATATGATATATAATATTAAACGTGTTGTATTCCTATACACACATAGTACGTGGAAACTATAATTATACCAATAACGTATGATTTATACAAGCTTCGCCGCTACTTACAGTCATGGGATGATGTCTCAGTTGCTTATGGGAATACGGTTCTGGATTAAACGAAAGGTTGTAGACTAAGTCTAGCCAAAAGTTCCTGACCCCCACATCTGGTCATCTTTTGATTTACTTGATAGCACCGAGGTTTGGGCAAAGTTGTACAACATCTAAACATGATTATGGTGGACACACAAACTTTTTTTAACAACTCATAAGTTTACTTATGAACACTAACGCGTTGGATTGAACAAACTAATGACCAAGCTTATATCTCTAGGCTGAGATCCCGGTCGTTTACTCTCGCTCATTCTTCTTTTGTGGAATAACTTCATCTGCTGTTAAGGTGAATGTTAACACCTATTTCCTTATGAGGTAAGACTTAGTGTGTCAACACAATACTATAAGTAATCTAGCTTTAGGAGGGCGGAGTGTTGCCGATTGATGTTTACCCTTGGGAAATAATCCCTGCAGACCCGGTTCACAAGTATAGAAACTTGTGGGGTGGCTTAATCAATCTGTCGTCCGCAGAGCGTAATAGTGCTAGCCGGATGACTTCTAGTGAGAGAAAATGCTAGAGAGAGAGAGATGAAATCTCAGTTCTCAAGTTTGACAGAATGTCTGAACCCTTTAAAATGACGACCCAAAGGGTCTATTTATAGTGTCAGATCCACCAGATTGCTCGGGGACACGTGTCAGATGATGATACGTTCTGTTACTTGTGATCCGAAATTTACGCTGTAGGTGGCGTTCTCCATCCAGGGCTTACGCGCTAGGCGATCCTTCAGGGCTTACGCACGACGGAGCAGCCTGTATAGCGGAGAACGCTGGACAGATAACTCCACAAAACTGTTGTTTCCAGCCTTCCTGATGCTACTTTTATGCAACCATTACGCCTTTTATGCGTGTATACGATAGGATACACCATTAAGTCCCCCCCTAGTTTAATGACTTAGGCATTTGAAAAATGTTTAAGTTATTAAACTTTTGATAACGCATGCCAAACTAGCCTGCTCATGGCCCATTTGTATCGGGGAAAACATTACAGGCATTAAATGCAGATGAATTTTACTGACGTTGTTATGATTAATTTTGCACGATTGAAATCTTCCACGCGCCTCCAGCTGTAAAAGTGTCATTTTGTACCCCACATTTAAACTCGCCCGTACACGTGTCTCAATCGTGACCATAAAAATTACATCGATAAGCTCCTATATAAACCGTCATAACCCTTTTACCTTCACCTTTTTTACCTTTGCCAAGATCTAAAAAGCACATTTCTTCCCAAATCTTCATCGCATTCTTCAATTTTCAACTTTTTAAGGTTTAGCATCTTCCAAGGTCAGTTATACTTCATCCTTCTGCTATTTTCTTCTTATTGATATCTTTTTACTGTATTATTATGGCTTCTATACCGAGTACTGGCCAAGAACACGCAAAGCCTTCTTCGTCAAATACTGCTAACATTCCAGAAGTTAGCTCAATGGCTTTATTACTGACAAGTGAATACTTAGACGGTTTAAAGATTGCCTTCCGCCATCTTAATCAATACAACCCTGTTCTTCCTACCAACAAACAAACTGCTGACAACCCTCCTGACGGAAAAATTACTTTATACGCCTTACAAATTACCCACGGCAACCTCCGTGTTCCCCTTACTAACTTTCTCCTTTGCCTTCTTAGGTATTATAAGGCCTGCCTTAGTCAAATGCATCCCCATGGCCTTCAAAAAATTATCCTTTTTGAAATGTACTGCAATGCTGCTAATATTAAGCCTCGCATTAAATCTTTTATCTCTTTGTTTAGAATTCGCACAATTAGTGACTGCTGGCTTACTATTGATAGTAAACGAAATACGCATTTTGTTGGTACAAATAGAGTATCAAACTTGAAGGACTGGAAAAGTCCATTTTTATTTGTTGATGAGACTGTTATTCCGGAGGAGTACTCCATTGTCCGGGAATGGGGTGCTATTGATGTTGGTGTAGGAAAGGGTGTTAAGATTTCTACCGTAGAGCAGCGGATAGTAAATAGTTTGAAAGAGCTCCGCCTTCCGCCCAAATCATACGAGAGGTATGAGGGAATTCTTGTGCTGTGCAAAGTGAGTCAAGAATGGCCGAGCACTTCTGTGCCAGTACTCCGTGAGAAAAACCAGGGTAGGATGTGATATGATCATCCTATTATATATAAATGCGTGTCTATTGTTTGTCATGTTTGCTTATATTGCTGTTTATGTTTAATTTTTGCAGCCAACTCTGTGATGTAGGTTCGTTCTGCTCTTTTATCCGTTGATCTTGATGATGAAGTAGAGGTCACTGCTCGTGACAAAACTGCTGAAGAGCTAAAGGCAGAGAGAGCTGCAGCTGAGGCTAAAGCAGCTGCTGATGCTGCTGCTGCTAAAAAGGGGGAAGAAATCATTGTCAGCAGTTCTGACAGTGAGTCCGGGTCTGAACAGACAGACACTGAACAGACAGCGGATGACACCACCACCGCCGAGCAGCAGACATCAGGTTCAGTTGACATCACGGGCGAAACAAACCTCACTCCCCCTCCAACGCAAAAGATAAGGAAGAAGAGCATAGGCTCTTAGAGGGCGAAGAATACAGAGGGGAGCCAAAAGCAAAAGCGCAGAAGAAGTATGTCCATTCTGCTCGTTCTTGATAATGCACATGTCTATGTTTATAACTGTTATACTTGTTCAAAATGCTAATTTGTTTCTGTTAGTGATTTTAACAGAGTCTAATGATAGCCAAGGGAAGGCTACGGAAGGCGGTGAGCAGAGGCTGGAGGAGAACCTTGAAGGTGAAGGAGATAAGGGTCTGAAAACTCCTGACCCAAACTTTACTCCATTTGAGGAATCTGAATTCCATGAAGAGAGGCTAGAAGGGGACTTTGCTTATCATTCTCCTCTTCCTAGTGCCACTAACCCTGCTATCACATCGTCCAATGTTCAAGAGCCATCTCTTCCTGCTCATGTGAGGACATTGCAGGCGATCATTCAAAATCCTGCTACTAAGGACAAAGAATTTTCAACTCTTCTTTTGGTATGAATAATGAAACTTCCTGCATGTATAAGCTTGCAATTTATTTATGTGAGTTGCTTGAAATTAACCATAAAATTTTTCTTCTACAGAGTTATGCTATCCCTGAGCTAAAACCCCAGTTCACCGCTCTCCGCTCTGAGCAGCTCAGGGAATCAGCTGATGCACCTCATGTATTGTTAACTAATCATCTGGATTCCGTTCTGCAAATACAGAAGCAACAGGAGTCCATACTTACTTTTACCCGCGCTGAGATTGCTCAAGGTGCCAATGCTCGCAAGAGAGCTGCTGGTGCTGAGCGTGCTTTGAACGATGCTCAGTCCACAATAAAGGCTAGAGAAGTTGAGCTTAAAAGTGCTCAAGATGCTGCTGCTGCACTGTAAGGGGAAAAGGATGCTGAAAGAAAAAGGTTGAGGAGGAGCAGGTGAAAGTGAGCGAGCTGGAGAAACAGCTGAGTGCAGAGAGGGAAAAGTATGCTGAGCTTCTCCGGAGGGTGGAGAAAGGCGAGGGTAATTTTGCTGAGCTTAAGAAGGGTATACCGGGTCTGATAGCGAAGGTTCTTGGGTCCAAACTTGTTGGGGACCCCTACAATGATTATGTTGATGCTATGCGCACCCATGCTATTGCTGATGTAACACATAAATTGACCAGACGCCTTGCTCCAAACTAGACTCTCCCTGCTGCTATTACTAATCTGATGCCTCCTGGAACATTGGAGAAGGTTAATGAAGCAATGGCCAAGTTAGTTAACCTGAAAATAGATGTGTATGATGAAGTATGCAGCAGAGAGGAGTCCTCTGCTCAGGATGTGCTCAATGTTCAATTTTCATAAATTTGCAACTATGTGATGAACATCCATTTGTAATAAACGTTGATAATTTGAATGCCATAGACACATGCTTATTGTAGTGATTATGCTTGTTTATATGCTTGCACTAAATACTTTGATGTTTGTTGTTTATAACCCATCTGCTATGCACTAAACATACCATAAAATTTCATATACAATTGTATATTGTATAACTGAACAAAGCATTTTGAAAATTGTTTAAGGTAATTCACTTTTGGGTGTCTTGCATTTGTTAACTTTAGCTAAATGAGTAACAGATCAAAAATTCACTTAGCAAACATTATGCCTTCAAACATGCAGTAGGACATTTGTAGTTTGTTAGACGCTTTCCGTCATCAAATTAATGAGGAATAGTTATGAAGTGTTCTTTAAAGAGTGATTATAAAATAATCTTTCCACCATACGCCTTCCGTCATAAAATATATGAGGAAGAACTTTTGAAATATTGTGTGAAGATTAGCTATGGGTTAGTGACCTATCCGTCATACGCCTTCCGTCATAAAATATATGAGGAAGAATTGTGTAACATTTTTGACCTTCATATAAAATATAAACTTCTTTCGTTCTGTGAAGTAAGTTTTTATAATGTTTGTCATGACAAGTTTCTGAGTTTTGTATTTTGCCTCGGTGCGTTCTAGTAAAACTTTAACGTTTTATAGCCGATCCCTTGTGCCTTTGCTGGCCGGCACAAAAGCTTCCGCCATCGGAGGTATAAAAAAATACTCTCCTTCTGAGGGCAGGATATAAATGTAATGTTTTACATTTGTCACAGGCAGCACTTTCCATAAGAAAAATATAAAATTTTATTGATCAGTACTGTGCAATACATAAACAATTGATGACGAATTTAGGTGGATCAAGCCTAATTAGTACATCACGAACGTTTAGTGTATGCTATTGAAGACATAGGCACTGTAATGATGACCACAATGGTCTACAGTAAATTGATAAATTTTATTCTTCAGAAATGCTAACAAACTGCTCATATTGAAATGATAAATTTTGTTCTTGAGAAAATGCTGGAATTTGTTTCTGTAAACGCTAAGCGCCTAGCGCTGTCCGGCCTGAACACTTGATCATGATATAAAGAACTCCTGAACCTCATTCTCCCTGAACAACCGATTACGCCTCTTCTGATTCATATTTCCTTCTGGTAAGTTTGCAAATGTGGATCGTTCCCTTGTTGGTGCCACATACTGTGAGTGTATGGCGGCTACTCCATTCGGAGTTGGGAATCTAATCTCTACATGAGTCGTTGATGTTATCGCTCCAAATTTAGCTAACGATGCCCGTCCAAAAAGGACATTAAATCGAGAGTTGCCATCCAGAATAGTGAAATCGATTGTTTCGGTTCTCAATAGTGCAAATGTTCCCAAAACGACCTCCAAACGAACTCTTCCCATTGCATTCACTGGCACTCCTGCTAGCCCTAAAACCTTCAAACTCGTCCGCCTAGCTCTTACCTGCACATGCCTTGGAAAAGCCTTGAAACAATGCCAATAAATGATGTCAGCCTCACTGCATGTATCTGTGTAGATATGGTTGATGAACTTGTTTGAAATTTGTGTTGAAATGACCACTGGCTGAACGGGCAAAGCCCAATTTTGAATTGGTTGAAAAATAATTGGAGCATATCTCCAGCTATCAACATTGTTATCCGACTGCTCACCGTCCTCATAGTGACTTCCATTCAACCACACCATTTTGATTACTGATGTTAAAGCTAAGGGGTATAAAATACTATTAAATTTTACAAGGAAATACTATTAAATACGATACAATTTTACACAAGATATTTATTTATTTATAGAATAGATATACTTAAACCTTGCTACAATACTTATAGGCAGTGTACCTAATCGTACAGTAGTGTAGTTTTTAGTAAGTCCGGTTCGTTCCACAGGGAAAATCTTTAAACAAAGGTTAACGCTATATTAGTTTAAATTTATAAAAATACAAATATATATATATAAGTAATATTATTATTATAAAGGGGGGTTTTTACCGTTTAATGACCGGTTTGTCGATTTTAAAACTTTAGTCGCAGTTAAAACCAAAATTAAAAATAAATACAAGACTTAATGTAAAGTAAATAACGATAATGAAATTACGATAAATAAAAGTGCGATAAAATAAACTTGCGATAATTAAAAAGTACGATAATTAAAAGTGCAATTAAATACAATAACAATAAATAAAAGTGCGATAATTAGAAGTGCAATTAAATATAAAATAAAGGAAATTAAATATGAAATAAAAGAATTATGCTTATTTAAACTTCTGTAATCATGATGTTTGACGTGTTGATTTTAGTTTTATGCCCGTGGGTTAATTGTCCTTTGTCCTGGATTATTTAATATGTCCGTCTGGTTTTTGTCCATAACAGTCCATCAGTCATAAATATAAAGTGCGAGTGTCCTCGTCAAATTATCCTTATACCCGAAGTTAAATATTCCAACTAATTGGGGACTTAAACTGTAACAAGATTTTAATACTTTGTTTAATAATTACACCAGGATGTCGACTGCGTGTAACCCAAGGTTTTAATACTTTGTTATCAATTATGCCAAGTGTCCTTGTACATAATTTCACCCCTGTTTTAATAATTCTAGTGGTTATTAATCCATTCTCGTGTCCGGTTAAATGAACGATTATTCGTACATATAAATACCCTGCCCATCGTATCCGATCGAGTGTATATGGTTATTTATAGGGACATCCAATTGTAAATCTTTATATTAACATTAACAAATTATCATTTAGTTAAACAAATTTAAAGCCCATTAATAGCCCATAGTCTAATTTCCACAAGTGTCGTTCTTTTGTCCAAACCCCAATTATGGTACAAAGCCCAATTACCCAATTTTAGTAATTAGCCCAACATCATGATTACTTCGTTTTAAATAAGCATAATAATAACTTAGCTACGAGACATTTAATGTAAAAAGGTTGAACATAACTTACAATGATTAAAAATAGCGTAGCGTTACACAGACAGAATTTCGACTTACACCCTTACAACATTCGCTAACATACCCTTATTATTAGAATTAAAATTAAAATTAAAATTAAAATATAAATATATATATATATATATATATATATATATATATATATATATATATATATATATATATATATATATATATATATATATATATATATATATATATATATATATATATATATATATATATATATATATATATATATATATATATATATATATTACGTATATATTGAGAGAGAGATAGATTATATGATATTTTTACGATCAGAATTCGCTGGCTTTTATAGGAATTTTCATCCAGGGGGACTCCACGACTTGCGCCGTTTTTGCTCTTCAAACTCCGCGAGTCGCGGAGTTTGTTTTTACAGCTCACCCAGCTTTGGCTCTTTGTTTACCGACGGATTTTTATATTATATAATATATAAATAATTATAAGAATTATTTAAATATTATATTATATTTATGTGCATAGTTGACTTGTAATTTTTAGTCCATTGCGTCGAGCGTTGAGAGTTGACTCTGGTCCCGGTTCTGGATTTTCGAACGTCCTTGCGTACAATTTAATATCTTGTACTTTGCGTTTTGAATCTTGTACTCTTGTAATTTTGAGACGTTTCTTATCAATAATTGGAACCTCTTTGATTGTATTTTGTACTTTTGAGCTTTTTGGTCGTTTGCGTCTTCAATTCGTCGAATCTGTCTTTTGTCTTCACCTTTTATTATTTAAACGAATATTACTTGTAAATAGAACAATTGCAACTAAAAGCTTGTCTTTCTTGAGGAATAATGCTATGAAATATATGTTCGTTTTTAGCATTATCAAGTATTCCCACACTTGAGCGTTGCTTGTCCTCAAGCAATATAGTCTTGAAATACAAGAATCACTTCTTTATTCTTCACACTTTGTACATCAGTGATTTCTTTACGGCGGTATAAACAATGGTAGTAACGATATGGTTTACAGTCCCACATGACTATAAAAATTTAGATCCATTAAGGAAATTGGATCTTTATGAAAACATTTGATCTTTTGAAAATTAAATCTAGCTTTTGCCCTAGATAAGTTTTCTGGAATAACCCTTCACCGATGTTTGCAAATTATTTTTGTGGGTTTGGTGGGTTTCATATTTGAAAATTTTAGCTCAAAACTTGCGGTTTTGTGTCACCCACTTGCTAACCTTGTATTAGGAACGCAACACGTCCAGTATACTTGCTCCGAATATTACCTTTCGGTAAACTACCGTCCGGTTGTAAAGGAAAGCATTGAACAAGCAACTGTTAAGGCAATGTCCCCTGACATGCTTTTAATTATGGTCTATAATGTGTCGGACGCAATTACTATCCTTTGTAGGAGCAATAGTAAAGCTCACCCTTATAATTTGTCTGGCATAAGGTCCTGTCTTTGACCATGCTATACAACCACCGTTCTTACGATTGACACCCGATTTAGTTCAGGTGACCTAATGAATTCTAGGTGAATTCCTAGGATTTTACGTTCAATGGTAATGAACGCATTGAAAATAGGTTTTCATAAAACAAATCGGTTTGTAATTTTGATCAAAATATTTTCTCGTTCAAGCTCGAGTTTAGATATCATTGAATTCCATGAGTTTGTAATTCTCAATCTTTAAGGTCAATCTCTAGGATTGAGTAATATCAGGCTTAAAAGCTGATTTTTGATCTTTTAAGGAGATTATCCTTTCTGGGGGTCTGATTCATTAGTCTTATCAAGCTAATTTGCACGGTGCCCCCCATTGTACGAGATAAATCCTTCTCATGGTTAGGATAAATCTGACCACTTGGCGACCCTGTTTTATGCTGAGGTCCGTGGATTTCCTGCTGATTTTAGTGATGACTTTTCTAGGTTTTTCGTCAACCTACAGCTGGTCTGGACGACAACTTCATGACCTAAATCAAGAAGCGCGTGTCTTTTTCGGAAGACTTTACTTCCTTTTAATGATGGAATTGATTCATTGTGTAGATCCATCTTTTCTTTTCTTTCATCGGGTAAAACAGTTCAGTTTAGTCCAAAGCAAAAGTATCTTCAATTATTTGTTACAGAAATATGTGACATATGTTTAAGATAACTTGGTAATTTTTCTCACAATTGGCTTTTATTTTCCTTTTTATTGTCCTCTATTCCATTTTAAATGAATTTTAACATTTTGGTTTGTTTCTCAATTTATGTCCTTTCCGAGGTAACAATAATTTCGGTGTTAACACCTAGTTTTATCGTTCATAAATATGTATAAACATGATTTTGAGTTCATTTAATTGAAAATTTTGAAAAATTTTACTAGAATTGGGTAGTCAGTATATAAGACTAGGGCTGTTCTTTATTATCAGAGAGCACTAGATTCTAATACAACTACTACTTTACTAGTATTTCTAATGGTAACCAAGTGTATAAAGTAAAGATTTTAAAATCCGAAAGAATTTAACCCCTTCCCACACTTAAGATCTTGCAATACCCTCATTTGCAATAAATCAGTAACAATTTAAATTTTTGAGGGTGATTAGCGTAGAAATGATTAAATTTTACCAAAGTTTCCAAACATATTGTTGTTTATGTTGAATGATAAATGGTGCACATCATTTGTTCATTCCGTCTTGTTGTTATTTCACATATATTTTGCATCTTGTCGTCAAAATTAGTTGCTTTTGCTGAACTTAATGCCAGTCTTTGAAAATGCGTTGTTTTACCCTGTTGTGTACATAAGATAAACTGCAAACATATATACATATTTTTGAAGTTTGGTATATTACCCCACATTCAAAAATTATTAAAATCTAATAATAAAAGTTAGAAAATTATAAAAAATATTACAATATTAACATAAGTATTAAATGTATCAACATTACAAATTATAAAATAAATAAAACTAAGTAAACTAGGGATGATACTGATACCAGTAGGGGTTCCATGCATAACCATATGTGTTATAAAATGCTTCGGCTGGGTTATACGTAGGATACAGTAGTTGGATCTCTATAGACCAGAGAGGAAATACGGGCGATGGAGTAGGAATATAGTTTCTACCTACATGTTGGCAATGAGCTATGATTTGGTTTTGATGAACTTGCCAATCTTCAAATGCTCTATGTCTAGCATTTTCATACTCTTGTGAAGCTATAAACCTTTGCATTTCTGTCATTTCATTTCCCCCTCCCACATTACCTGGCTGTTGGTTTCTCTCAACCTGTGGATGTCTACCATTATATCATACTGCGGCGTTATTTCGCCTCTTCAAAACTTTAGCACCATGGTATACATTTAAACCAATTGTATCGTGGTGTTCTGGTTCTTCGATTAATAATCCCCCCCCGACTTATATCCACACCGAGATATTCAGCAATCAAGGTAATAAATATACCACCTCCTATTATACTGTGCGGTCTCATGCCCCTAACCATAGCTGATAAATAATAACCCACACAATACGGTATACTTACAGCGCTTTGTGGGTCTCGAATACACATATGGTAAAACAAATCCTGTTCATTTACCTTTTCCTTATTCTTACCTCGTTGTGTAATCGAATTAGCTAAAAACCTATGAATTACTCTTAACTCTGCTCTATCTATATCCAAATAAGAGTAATTTCCCCCTTTAAATCGGTGATGGCTAGTCATTTGACTCCATACACCATGCGTATCAAAATTTTCATCAATTTTCCTACCGTTCAATATCAACCCTCTACAATCGGCAGATGCTAACTCTTCAGGCATATATATACGTAAGGCCTGAGCCATGTCTAGTAAAGACATGTGGCGCGTCGAACCTCCTAACAAAAATCTAATAAAAGATCGATCGGTTAAACTAACTACCCGATCATTTATTTCTATACTACCCAATAATTCTTCACACCATACTTTATATACAGGTCTACGCATGCTGAATAATCGTACCCAATCGTTAAAAGTAGAATTACCATACCTCTGTGTAAGTAATTCTCTAATTGGCACGGCCAATTCTATAGCTTCTAATGGTCCCCATTCTATTACCCTAGGTACTTCAACAACTTTAGAATGAATAGTATGCAAGCCTCTTTGGTATTTTGGATAATCTATCCAATGTCTGTCAAATCTCAAGTTCGGGTGCAAATCTTCCAAGTGCATATCAGAAAATATCATAACTGGATGAGGTATATCTTGTTTGTAGTAGTTATCCACCTCCTGTTGTTCCGCATTCTCAGCAGGAGCATTGCGAGCTTGGGATGAAGATTCACCCCTTTCAGTCTGCAAAACACATCAAACACAATTTTTGTGCATCCAAATATGCATTAGTATCAGCAAAATCATCAATCAAAATAATTACAATGACATGTTCAATTTATATCAAACTTAAGCTCATTTTCATATTTTTATCAAATCTACACTTTTTCAAATAAGCATATACGAAAATGTTCGCCAAGTTCATAAGCATTCAACTCAAATAACATGTCAAAATAATCATTACTAGCATTTAAACAAGTTTCAAATGGCATTATTTCTCAAAAATCAAGTTCATGAATTTTAGACTTGAAAAAGTCCACTTTAATTCTCAAAATCATGTTTAGGCTCAAAGTTTGGATCATTTAACTACCTAAACATGTTACACTACTTAATTTAGCAACAATTCATGATAAAAATTGGCCATAACCTGTTTATATCAAAAAGCCCCAAATTGCTCAAGAACACAAACCCTAGATTACTCAAAATTTGAAGTTTAAGGCTTCTAATCATGTTAAATAGCATCAATCTAGGTTATACAAGCATAATACACAAGCAATTTAAGCATAATTACACTAAAAAGCATTAAAATCGAATTGGGGGAAAAAATTGCTCAAGAACACTAATTTTCTGATTAAATGGTGTTTAGGTGTAGAAATTTACCGTTTTTCTTGAGTAATTCCTTGATAGCATCCTTCTCAACATAATTTTAGTAAAAGATTTGATGATTTTCGGTGAAAAAATTCGATTTTGGGAGTATTTTTTCGGTATCAAAATTGTGATTAACTTCATTGTCAACTTCCATTGGACTATCTATGTAATGTTTAACTCTGTGACCATTAACCTTAAATTCAATCCCATTTGAATTTATTAATTCTATCGTTCCGTATGGGAAAACTCTTTTGACTATGAATGGTCCAAACCATCTTGATTTCAATTTTCCAGGAAATAGCTTGAATCGTGAATTGAAAAGAAAAACTCTGTCTCCTTCTTTGAATTCTTTTGAACTTCTGATTCTTTTATCATGCCATTTCTTCATTCTTTCCTTATAGATTAACGAATTTTCGTATGCTTCATGTCTTAATTCTTCTAATTCGTTTAGTTGACTTAACAGTAGACGTCCAGCTTCATGTAAATCAAGATTACATGTCTTCAAAGCCCAAAATGCTTTGTGTTCAATTTCTACTGGAAGATGACATGCTTTTCCATAAACAAGTCTAAAAGGTGTGGTTCCAATTGAAGTTTTGTAGGCTGTTCTAAAAGCCCAGAGTGCATCCTCCAATTTAATGGACCATTCCTTCGGATTTGATCCTACAGTTTTTTCTAGAATACGTTTTAAAGCTCGGTTGGTATTTTCAACTCGTCCACTTGTTTGTGGATGATATGCGGTGGAGATTTTATGAGTTACTCCATATCTTTTGAGAACTTTCTCAAGTTGATTATTACAGAAATGAGTTCCCCGATCACTTATTAAAGCTTTCGGTGTTCCAAACCTTGCAAAAAGACGTTTTAAAAAGTTGACTACAACTCGTGCATCGTTAGTTGGGAGAGCTTGTGCTTCCGCCCATTTAGATACATAATCAATGGCTACGAGAATATAGAGATTATTATGAGATTTTGGAAATGGACCCATAAAGTCAATACCCCAAATGTCAAATACTTCACATACTTGAATGACATTTTGTGGCATTTCATCACGTTGACTTATTTTTCCGGCCCTTTGACAAGCATCACAGGATTTGCAAAGAAGGTGTGCGTCTTTGTAAATTGTAGGCCAATAGAATCCAGCATCATAAACTTTTCTTACCGTTAGTTATAATGCCCTCCTGTTGGTCCTGTGTGACAATGGTTTAAAATTTTACTAGCTTCATCTCCGAATACACATCGGCGTACTATTCCATCTGGATAACTTTTAAACAAATATGGATCTTCCCATAAATAGTGTTTTATATCACTGAAGAATTTCTTTCGTTTTTGGTACGACAATCCTTTTTCAAGGTATCCACATACTAAGTAGTTTGCATAGTCTGCAAACCATGGAATTTCATTATAATCTATCTTCAATAGATATTCATCAGGAAAGTTGTCTTGTATGGCCGATTCATTTAGAACTTCTAATTCGGGATTTTCAAGACGAGAAAGATGATCAGCGGCGAGATTTTCTGCTCCTCTTTTATCTCGAATTTCAATATCGAACTCTTGTAAGAGTAAGATCCAACGGATTAATCTTGGTTTGGCATCTTGTTTTGAAAATAGGTATCTAAGAGCAGAATGGTCGGTATAGACCACCGTTTTTGCTAGAACGAGATATGAACGAAATTTGTCAAAAGCAAAGACAATAGCAAGGAGTTCTTTTTCAGTAGTTGTGTAATTTGTTTGTGCTCCTTGTAACGTCTTACTAGCATAATATATAGGTTGAAATCTTTTTTCAATCCTTTGTCCTAAAACGGCTCCAATTGCAAAATCACTTGCATCGCACATTAGTTCAAACGGTAGATTCCAATTTGGTGTTATCATGATCGGCGCATTAGTGAGTTTCTCTTTAAGAATATTAAAAGATTTAATGCATTCATCTGAAAAGATGAACGGAGCATCCTTTTCTAGGAGTTTATTCATAGGAGTGGCAATTTTAGAAAAATCTTTTATGAAACGTCGGTAAAAACCGGCATGCCCTAGAAAACTCCTAACTCCTCTAACATTGGTGGGGTGTGGAAGTTTAGCAATTACATCTACTTTAGCTCTATCCACTTCAATTCCTTCCTTTGAAATTTTATGACCAAGAACGATGCCTTTTTTAACCATGAAATGGCATTTCTCCCAATTAAGTACTAGATTTGATTGTTCGCATCTAATAAGCATTCGTTCCAGATTAGCTAGACATGTTTCAAATGTATCACCGAAGACTGAAAAGTCATCCATGAAAACTTCCATGCATTCTTCTATCATGTCGTGAAAAATCGCCATCATGCACCTTTGAAAGGTTGCAGGGGCGTTGCAAAGTCCAAATGGCATGCGTTTGTAAGCAAAAGTACCATAAGGGCACGTAAACGTAGTTTTCTCTTGGTCTTCGGGTGCTATTGGAATTTGAAAATATCCGGAAAATCCATCAAGAAAATAATAATAACTATTTCCGGCTAATCTTTCCAACATTTGATCAATAAAAGGTAAGGGGAAGTGATCTTTTCTGGTGGCGTCATTTAATTTTCTATAATCAATACATACACGCCATCCTGTTACAGTCCTAGTAGGAATAAGCTCATTTTTCTCATTTGTAATGACAGTCATGCCACCCTTCTTAGGCACGCATTGAACTGGGCTTACCCATGGACTATCAGAAATTGGATAAATTAAACCTGCATCTAGCAGTTTAATAATTTCTTTTTTAACTACATCTTGCATATTCGGATTTAGTCTTCGTTGGCGTTGCACATACGTTTTATGACCTTCTTCCATAAGGATTTTATGTGTGCAATATGAAGGGCTTATTCCTTTAATATCATGAATCTTCCATGCAATAGCTGGTTTATGAGCTTTCAACACAGAAATGAGTTGTGATTTTTCATTTTTAGTAAGAGAAGACGATATTATTACAGGTAATTCAGATTCACCATGTAAATAAGCGTATTCTAAATGGTTTGGAAGTGGCTTTAACTCTAATTTCGGAGGTTCTTCTATCGATGATTTATATCGATATCTGTCTTCTTCTTTTAGCATTTGAATTTCTTCTGTTGTTGGTTCATATCCATTAGCTATTAGTGTAGCTAACATTTCAGCTTCATCAATTGGTTCAGTTCCTTCTCCTAAAGAACATTCTCCTATTCCTTGTAATTCTGGAAATTCTTCTAACAATTCTGCATGTGAATCTATAGTTTGAATATAATAACATGTATCATCTGCAGATTGCGGTTGTTGCATTGCTCTATCAACTGAAAAGGTAACACTCTCGTCCTCTATACTTAGGGTCAGTTTCTTACCAAACACGTCTATCATTGCTTTAGTCGTGTTTAAGAATGGTCTTCCTAATATGAGAGGAACTTGAGAATCTTCTTCCATGTCCAGAACAACAAAATCTACTGGAAATACTAAAGTACCAACTTTAACTAGCATGTTCTCCATTATCCCTCTAGGATATTTTATTGATCGATCGGCTAGTTGTATACTTATTCTTGTTGGTTTCAATTCTCCAAGGTCTAGTTTAGCGTATAGTGAATACGGCATTAAATTTATACTAGCACCTAAGTCTGCCAATGCTTCTATTGAACTAAGACTGCCCAGAAAACATGGAATTGTGAAACTTCCTGGATCAGATAATTTTTCTGGTATCTTATTCAACAGCACTGCTGAACAATTAGCATTCATAGTAACGGCCGAGAGTTCTTCCATTTTTGTTCTATTTGTGATTAGATCTTTCAAGAATTTAGCATATCTAGGCATTCTTGAAATCACATCAATGAAAGGAAGATTTACATTTATCTGTTTAAACATATCCAAGAATTTGGATTGCTCGGCTTCAAGTCTTTCTTTTTTCATTTTACTCGGGTAAGGAAGTGGTGGTTGGTATGGTTTAACATAAGGTTTAGCCTTAACTGTGTTATCTTCATTAACCTTTTCAACTACCGGTTCTTTTTCCTTATCTTGTTCAGATTGTGGTTCTTGTGGAGTAGGAATAGCTTCATCAGAAATTACAGGTATTTCAGGTGGTTTAAGTGTTGTACCACTTCTTGTGGTAATGGCTTTAGATGTTTCATTCCGGGGGTTTGCATTTGTATCACTAGGTAAACTTCCCGGTTTTCTTTCACCTATTAACCTTGCTAGGTTACTTACTTCTTGTTCCAGATTTTGAATAGAAGCTTGTTGATTTCTAAATACTTGAGCATTTTGTTCATTAGTTTGTTTCTGAGATGTGAAAAACTGCGTTTGAGTTTCAACTAGCTTCGTCATCATATCTTCTAAATTCGGCTTTTTATCATCGGGTTGTGGTTTGTTTTGAAAATTAGGTCTTTACTGGTTGTAAGTATTATTGGATACTTGTTGATTGCTAAGACCTTGTTGGTTGTTGTATGGAATATTTCGATTATAGTTCTGATTTTGATTGTAAATAGGTCTTGGCGGTGGATAATTATTCTGATAATTATTTCCAGGCCTTTGGTTTAGATATGAAATATTCTCTCTTTGTTCCATTGTTAGTTCAATACTGAGACAATCTTTTGTCAAATGTGGTCCTCCACACTGCTCACAACTAATTCGTATTGAGTGGATATCTTTAGTCATCTTTTCCATTCGTCTCTCGACAGCATCTATCTTTGCAGAAATGGAATCTAAGTCATGGCTAGAATCGGCTCTAGCTGCTTTAGATGATCTAACGATATCTTTTTCTTGGTGCCACTCTTGTGAGTGGGAAGCAGTGTTATCAATAATTTTGTAAGCATCAGTTTCAGTTTTATTCATAATAGAACCACCAGCTGCTATATCTATGTCTTTTCTTATAGTGATGTCGCATCCTTGGTAGAATATTTGTACTATTTGACAAGTGTCTAAACCATGTTGCGGACATCCTCTTAATAACTTTCCAAATCTTGTCCACGCCTCATATAGAGTTTCATTCGGTTTCTGTGTGAACGTAACAATTTCTCCTTGAAGTCTTACGGCTTTAGATGCCGGAAAGAATTGTTTAAGAAATTTTTCAACTAAAACGTCCCATGTATCAATCGCCCCTTCAGGTAACGATTCCAACCAATCTTTGGCTTCTCCCTTTAAAGTCCAGGGAAATAACATGAGATATATCTGTTCATCCTCAACTTCTCTTATTTTAAATAGTGTGCAGATCCTATTAAAGGTACGAAGATGTTCATTTGGATCTTCCTTCGGCGCACCACTAAATTGGCATTGATTAGTCACCATATGTAGAATTTGTCCTTTGATTTCATAATCTGGCGCATTAATGTCAGGATGAGTAATTGTGTGACCTTGGCCAGTGCTTTTAGCTCTCATTCGGTCTTCCATACTTAAAGGTTCTGTTACTTCCATAATTGAATTTGTTGAATCTGAATCACTAGAGGATTCTGATTTAATGGTTCGTTCCTCAACAATCTCTGTTTGAATGATTGGTGGTTCCGGAGGAAAAATTAATGGTTCAGGATCTACGAATCGTCCCTGAATATTCTCCGGATTCTCAATTGTGAGGTCGGATTCAAAAAATGGATTATCGGAAATTTGACTTGGAGTACTTGGTTGACTGGATGACGATTCTAAAGAAAAATCAACGGCGGTAATATTAGCTAGATGGCTTGATCTAGTTACAGGTGGTGAACGTACAAAAGGTGGTGAACGTCTTGCTCGGTGCATTCACTGAATATCCTATTAGTTTTTAAAAGGAAAGAAAAATTATATAAGTTATCCAATCAATAGACTTTTCTGATTTTGCCCACGTTTCGAATAGCCAAAAGATGCAGCAGAGGGGCAGAATTTGTCTGGTCTCAATATAATTGAGGACTGTTTGGCTCCAATAACCCGGTCCACGTACAAATCCAACTATTACTACGAACCAGAAAATTTTGATGTCTATCAATTTAACCACTTAAAATAAATTTTCGTAATTTTAAGAAATTTAGATAAGAAGTAGAATAAAAATCTATGTCCTAAAACTAGAATAGCGAGAAATAAGAAAGAAAAAGAGCGCGTCGAAAAAAGTCGAAAAAGAAAAAGATTGAAAAAGAGTGACTATAAAACTTAAAAACACTTGACTAACCCAACCTTATTACTATTACTAACTTAAAATTATAATCGCAAATTGAGATTACTAATTGAAATGATAATTGATACATAGTAAAAGGCGTCTAAATATATTAAAGCTTACAAGTAAAACTATATCCCAAATGGCAATATCTTAAAAAGGTATTAAAACTTAAAAAGGCGTCGCAAAATTCTAAAGCACCTAAATCTTAGTCTAAAGAAAAGGCACTTAAGGGATTTTACGGCAAGGCCTAAAAATCTAGAAGTAAAAATAACTATGGCAAAAACTATGTTTAAAACTAAATATGAGCAAAAAACACAATTATTACGCTAAAACAATTAAAAAGGGACAAAATATAAAATTATACTAAAAGTTGTAAAAATTACAATTTTTATAAAAATATTATTTTTATATTATTTATTTTATAAAACTATTAATTTTAAATTTTAATTAAACTAATTTAACTAAAAATACAAAATAATAAATAAACTAAACTAAATTAATTAAAATAATTAAACCTAATTAGGGTTAAATTTAAATAATAAAAATAAAAACCCGTAATTAATGCCTGATTAGGGTTCTCTGTACCCGTGTCAGGGTTCCTCCGCGAGTCGCGGTTCTACCTGGCAAAAATCTCCGCGAGTCGCGGAGTTCGAGATTCCAGATGACAGGCTGTTTCAAATTCGACGCGTTTTTACGTAATTATATTTTTTTTTAAATTATATTTTCTGTTTTAATAATTAAATAAAATATTTATAAAAACTAAATAAAAACTTATGTTTTAAAAACTAAAAAAAATAGAAATACTCTATAATTTTATAAAAATCTTAAAAATAGATTTATATATATATATATATATATATATATATATATATATATATATATATATATATATATATATATATATATATATATATATATATATATATATTTTCTTTGATTTTATGTTTTAAATAAAAACAAAATATTAAAATAAAACTTATATTTTTATAAAATAAAAATAAAGAAACTTTATAAAACTTAAATATTTAACAAACTCTTAAAAATATTTATATTTTTGTTTTGTTTTTATGTTTTCGAATATTTAAAACGTATTTTTACAAAAGCATATTTTTTATAAAAGTAAACTAAAAAAATCTTTTTTTATATATTTACTAGCGTTGCGCTTCCGGCTTTTAAGCTAGATTGTCCCCGGCAGCGGCGCCAAAAATACTTGATAGTTAAAGCTAAGGGGTATAAAATACTATTAAATTTTACAAGGAAATACTATTAAATACGATACAATTTTACACAAGATATTTATTTATTTATAGAATGGATATACTTAAACCTTGCTACAACACTTATAGGCAGTGTACCTAATCGTACAGTAGTGTAGTTTTTAGTAAGTCTGGTTCGTTCCACAGGGAAAATCTTTAAACAAAGCTTAACGCTATATTAGTTTAAATTTATAAAAATACAAATATATATATAAGTAATATTATTATTATAAAGGGGGGTTTTTACCGTTTAATGACCGGTTTGTCGATTTTAAAACTTTAGTCGCAGTTAAAACCAAAATTAAAAATAAATACAAGACTTAATGTAAAGTAAATAACGATAATGAAATTGCGATAAATAAAAGTGCGATAAAATAAACTTGCGATAATTAAAAAGTACGATAATTAAAAGTGCAATTAAATACAATAACAATAAATAAAAGTGCGATAATTAGAAGTGAAATTAAATATAAAATAAAGGAAATTAAATATGAAATAAAAGAATTATGCTTATTTAAACTTCCGTAATCATGATGTTTGACGTGTTGATTTTAGTTTTATGCCCATGGGTTAATTGTCCTTTGTCCTGGATTATTTAATATGTCTGTTTGGTTTTTGTCCATAACAGTCCATCAGTCATAAATATAAAGTGCGAGTGTCCTCGTCAAATTATCCTTATACCCGAAGTTAAATATTCCAACTAATTGGGGACTTAAACTGTAACAAGATTTTAATACTTTGTTTAATAATTACACCAGGATGTCGACTGCGTGTAACCCAAGGTTTTAATACTTTGTTATCAATTATGCCAAGTGTCCTTGTACATAATTTCACCCCTGTTTTAATAATTCTAGTGGTTATTAATCCATTCCCGTATCCGGTTAAATGAACGATTATTCGTACATATAAATACCCTGCCCATCATATCCGATCGAGTGTATATGGTTATTTATAGGGACGTCAAATTGTAAATCTTTATATTAACATTAACAAATTATCATTTAGTTAAACAAATATAAAGCTCATTAATAGCCCATAGTCTAATTTTCACAAGTGTCGTTCTTTTGTCCAAACCCCAATTATGGTACAAAGCCCAATTACCCAATTTTAGTAATTAGCCCAACATCATGATTACTTCGTTTTAAATAAGCATAATAATAACTTAGCTACGAGACATTTAATGTAAAAAGGTTGAACATAACTTACAATGATTAAAAATAGCGTAGCGTTACACGGACAGAATTTCGACTTACACCCTTACAACATTCGCTAACATACCCTTATTATTAGAATTAAAATTAAAATTAAAATTTAAATATAATATATATATATATATATATATATATATATATATATATATATATATATATATATATATTACGTATATATTGAGAGAGAGAGAGAGATAGATTATATGATATTTTTACGATCAGAATTCGCTGGCTTTTATAGGAATTTTCGTCCAGGGGGACTCCGCGACTCGCGCCCTTTTTGCTCTTCAAACTCCGCGAGTCGCGGAGTTTGTTTTTACAGCTCACCCAGCTTTGGCTCTTTGTTTACCGACGGATTTTTATATTATATAATATATAAATAATTATAAGAATTATTTAAATATTATATTATATTTATGTGCATAGTTGACTTGTAATTTTTAGTCCATTGCGTCGAGCGTTGAGAGTTGACTCTGGTCCCGGTTTCGAATTTTCGAACGTCCTTGCGTACAATTTAATATCTTGTACTTTGCGTTTTGAATCTTGTACTCTTGTAATTTTGAGACGTTTCTTATCAATAATTGGAACCTCTTTGATTGTATTTTGTACTTTTGAGCTTTTTGGTCGTTTGCGTCTTCAATTCGTCGAATCTGTCTTTTGTCTTCACCTTTTATTATTTAAACGAATATTACTTGTAAATAGAACAATTGCAACTAAAAGTTTGTCTTTCTTGAGGAATAATGCTATGAAATATATGTTCGTTTTTAGCATTATCAATTACAACGTCAGGATTTGACTCACGCTCTGTGATCCGGTTTTCGTACTGGTTTCTGTTATCTCCTCCGCCATGCTCTTCCCTTCTTTTGTTATCTCCTCGATGACCTATTCCACCATCATTCTTTTGCCATCCAAATTTCCTACGAGGATCATTTCTCCTGTATTGTTTGCCTGGCAACAAGTGATTTAACTCTCCTGCTTTGATCTTTGCGATGATTTCTCTCATCAGAGATTTGCAATTATCTGTATCATGACCCCATGCCTCATGAAATTTGCACCATAGCTCACTTTTTGGACCCTCTCTTTCTTTCATAGGTGCCGGAGGATTGAAAGTGGTCCCGGATTGGCTCAGTGAAAAGAATCTCTTTTGGAGTTTTAGTCAGCGCCATTATCAACGGATGCCTCTCTATTGGCCTTCTGTTGTGATGAAAATCATTGGGATGATTGTTGCCTCTCCATCCACCATTGGAATTGTCATTCCTCCTCTAATTTCTGTCAAAGTACCGCCCTCCGTTGTGCGGTTTGCTACTACTGCTGCCATCAAACTTGTTCATCCCCCGCTCACCGGCTCGAACATGCTTCTGTGCCACTTCCAACGCCTGATGCAAGGTTTTTGGCAAGTCATACCTTAACGCATGAACAAGTGTACTAAATCGTCGCTGATCCAAACAAAAAATAAAACCAGATACTAGCTGAGATTCTGGACAATTAGGTATCTTCTGTGCTTCAAGTGTGTATCGCTTCATGAAATTACTCAAGGATTCATTGTGATGCATTGTGATCTCATGTGCATCAAGATGTGTCAAAGTACAGCTTCGAAGGTTTTGATACTGCATAACAAACTTTGCACGGAGGTCCAAATAACTTGTAATGCTTCTTGGAGGCAAGCTAGCAAACCATTCCCTTGCCATTTTCTGCAGCACCATTGGAAACATATGACAAGCTACCTCATCATTGCACCTTCAAACATAGTAAGGAAATCCTCAGGGTCTGTTGTGCCATCATAAACTCCAATTGCCAGTATGCTAAGATTCCTGGGCAATGAATAGTTAGCAATTCGATCAATGAAACACTGAGTTGATTCTGCCATAGCCGGTGGCTTTGTAGCTTGCTCTCCAGTAATGAGGGCGAAGAAATTATCTGCAGCCACAGCACGGACGGCGGGCTGCGCTAAGCGTTGCTTATACTTTGCCGGAGCTGTCTGCTTAAGGATGTCATTTAAAAGCAACACTACCTGCTTCTCAGACATGAACTCATCTCTGCCATCAACCTCATCATCAGAATCATTATTAACATAGCTCAAGTCATTATCATCTTCAGAGTCATCAATAAGACTGCCCAACTTGTCAAGTAGTCTAGACAACCTGTACTTTGATACAATTTGCCTTTTCATGATTTGCTTATCTTTGCCATCCGCCATCCGTCTAAAAGGTATAAATGATGGACATCGTCATGGTTGCATCAATGGTCGTCTCTCTGGATTAGTAACAAAGTTTGGAAGTCTTTCTACACTTTTGGTTGTCGTTTCTTCAATTACTGGCCTTTTCTCCGAATTAGTTGCCAAATGCTTAAGCCTTTCTGCAGTTTCAGCAACTATTTCTTCAATCGTACCATCTAGTGGCGGAACAGGTACATCTTCAACAGTTATCATGTCATCAGTTGATGTATTGTTGACTGCATCAAGTACAAATGGAGCTTCAGTTGTTTTTGTTCCTTTTCCGTTTCGTGTGTTCTTTGCATTAGTGGATGGCGCCATTGTTAACACCTATTTCCTTATGAGGTAAGACTTAGTGTGTCAACACAATACTAGAAGTAATCTAGCTTTAGGAGGGCGGAGTGTTGCCGATTGATGTTTACCCTTGGGAAATAATCCCTGCAGACCCGGTTCACAAGTATAGAAACTTGTGGGGTGGTTTAATCAATCTGTCATCCGCAGAGCGTAATAGTGTTAGCCGGATGACTTATAGTGAGAGAAAATGCTAGAGAGAGAGAGAGAGATGAAATCTCAGCTCTCAAGTTTGACAGAATGTCTGAACCCTTTAAAATGACGACCCAAGGGGTCTATTTATAGTGTCAGATCCACCAGATTGCTCGGTGACACGTGTCAGATGATGATACGTTCTGTTACTTGTGATTCGAAATTTACGCTGTAGGTGGCGTTCTCCGTCCAGGGCTTACGCGCTAGGTGGCCTTCAGGGCTTACACACGACGGAGCAGCCTGTACAACGGAGAACGCTGGATGGATAACTCCACAAAACTGTTGTTTCCATCCTTCCTGATGCTACTTTTATGCAACCATTACGCCTTTTATGCGTGTATACGATAGGATACACCATTAGTGAACTTCATAGCCCTACTTTTTACTATTTCGTAATTGTTTTACAAACTTTGGGGTGAGACATATGCTTGCTTTTAAACTGTTTTACGCTTTGGACACAAGTGCTCAAACTATAAGTGTGCTGCCATGCTATGTTTCATACTAAATCCTTGTCATGATATCATTAGTTTCTATGTATAAACGCAAACTTAGTTATTGTGAGTAAGCCTATTGAGAGCAACGTCTCTATCCAGATGACCATTGGTCAATGGATACATAATAAGGATTTAACGACACGAACGGATAAAGTGTTATGGGGTAAATTTGTTTAGTCTCGATATCATACAATTCAGTACCTCTTTCAACTGATATGTGTATATCAACTGCTTTATAACTAAATCTTGTTGTCCAAAAACTTTGGTTGTTACCAATAACCCTATGAATTTCATCAACCTTTTTGGTTGACACTTTTAAGCATGTTTTGTCTTGGATACTTATATATTATGGTTCTGCTGTAGAACTTTGTTGTACTTAGACGTCAAACCATGCACTGGGACCAGAGTTAATATCTGCGTCAATGGCGATTTTGACAGGGAGTTACAGTTGGTATCAGAGCTTTGGTCATAGCGAACCAGAAATTGCATTTGTGTGTCTATCCGGTAGTTGTTAGGATGCATTAGTGAGTCTGGACTTTGACCGTACCATTTTATTTTAAGTTTTGCTTATCATTTCTTGCCGAAAAATATATGTTTATCATTCTTAGTTTAGACACATCTTACTGCATTTATTGCGTAGGTTGCGTATAGACTAATCATATTTTCTCGTATTTATTACCTTAGATTTTACCTAACAAATTTGCTTAATTCCCTCTGTAATATACGGAATCTTTTTTGCTTTATATACGTATTCGAGGAGACGAAGATATCATTCAATATTCTACACCTTTTTCATATCGAAAACCATTTATCCGATCGTATAATATGGATTTCTCACTTGATTCCTCGAGTTTCGAGAGTGATTCCGAGATGGGATCCACTTGAGCCTCGAAAGCAGTGTAACCGGAATGGATCAACCAATTAGCCATCATCTGTTCTGGATGAATTAGATGTGAGTTCGTAGTCAACTTAATCAGTGAAGATGAGAAGAAGGTGATCCCTTCCACCAACCAAATTCACCTCTTGTCGAAGAACCTGAAGCACTTACCGGTGAACCCGTTCGTAACACCATTTCTCTCTCCTTTCCAGGATATGTCGCCATGAGTATAATATTACCAATATTATTGAGGCTATCCGACCTCTACTCCGCATCAATAACCAACCAAATCTAGTATATGAAGTTAATGAACTTCGTGGCCAAGTGGTGGCACTAGAGAATATGGTGCAAAATTTTCAATCACCACACGTACTACCAGCACCGCAGGCACCAGCACCGTAATCACTAAGGAGTACTAGTTATAATATTGAGTTATGATATATTAACTCATTATTTCCGAAGATTGTATATATATATATATATATATATATATATATATTGAAACACTAATAAATCTCTTCATACTAGCTATTACTTGTGAATCTTTAACGGGTAGGTACTACCTATGTAAAATTATAAAATGCTTTAAAAGGGATTTTATAATATTAACTCACATTTTTAATATGCTACAATGTACATTTCTCATCGACGATCTATTAACCGTGATTTATATTCTCTACTTTTGTCACGCTATAAATTCGTCCATAAAAATCAAGATTTCTATTTTAATACGAGCTAGATTATATACTCTCATTTTGAAGTATCCAAAATTTTTTTAGAAACCACCCCGATTAATGGACAATCGAGAGGTGGTATGCATCAAAAGTTATCTAAGTATTATTGATGGGACTCTCAAAACTCAAGTAATGCTTTACCACGCATCATCTCCCCAAATATCACTACTTTTTTGGACCACTTTTTGTATTAATTCGTATTCTGTGACAATAATCATTACAAAAACACACCGGATGTAGTGACCCGAACTTTTCCATGATTATATATTTAATGAGAACCATATTTACATGATTAAATGTTTCCAACATGTTAAGCAATCGAATGTGTTAAGCCTTGATTATTTGAAATGAGTTTCATGTAGACAATTGACCACCCAAGTTGACCGGCGATTCACGAACGTTAAAACTTGTAAAAACTATATGATGATATATATATATATATATATATATATATATATATATATATATATATATATATATATATATATATATATATATATATATATATATATATATATATATATGGATATGTATATAGCTAACATGATATTATGAAAAGTAAGTATCTCACTAGGTATATTAACAATGAGTTATATACATAAAATGAGACTATTGAATTATGAAACTCGAAACGATATATATAACGATTATCGTTATAGCAACGCCTTACTAAATACATATGTATCATATTAAGATATTGTTACACTATATTTAACTTGATAAAATGATAATTATATATATCATTAAGTGTGTTAACAATGAACTACATATGTAAAAACAAGATTGCTAACTTAAGAATTTCGAAACGATATCGTTGTAATGACATTTTAATGTATATATATCATATTAAGGTATATTCATTGTTGGTGATTTGTGTCACCAATATGATTTAAGTGTAATGAGATTAATTTGTTAACCAAAATAACCTTGATAAATATCGAACAAGTTTGGGAAAGTGTGGAGTGCACACTTGTTTGAACTTATCGTAATTATGACGGGGGTTCGGGGGCAGCGCCCCCGATAGCGGGGTCCAAGGGGTGGCAACCCCTGGCGGGGTCCAAGGGGCAGAGCCCCTGGCTGGGTTAATATCTCTTTATTAAAAATGTGTTAAATTTTGATTTAAAGCTTTCAACAACATTAAATGAGATCGTTAACTTAAAGCTTTCAAAAACAACACTTACATGTAACGACCAACGATGACTTAACAACTCAGTTAAAATGAATATACATGTAGTGTATTAAGATATATTAGTACACTTTTGAAAGACTTCAAGACACATATCAAAGTACTTCTACTTAGCAAAAATGCTTACAATTACATTTCCATTCATTTTCATCAACAATTCTACTCGTAGTCGTTCAGTATTTGTACTCGTATTATACACAGCTTCTAGACGTACTTACTATGGGTATATACCAATAGGAACTAGCATGGGATTCCACTCTTGATTATGTCATGCATGACTAATCAAATTTAACTTCTACCATGAACTAGTCAACTAACTAGAACTCCTTTTAACCCCACTCACCACTCACCATTCACCACTCACCAATCAATCCATTTCACTTCCAATTCTCTTTCTAATTCTCTCTAAACACACACACACACACACACACACTCTTAGGAACGAAATTTCCAGTAAACTAATCATCATCTTCATCAAAAATTACTTCAAGAATCAAGCTATAATCATCATAGGAAGAACACTTCAAGAACACTTCGAAAATCCTTTCAAGTTTGCTAGTTTACTTTCAATCTTGCAAATCCATTCCAAGTAATCATCTAAGATCAAGAAACATTTGTTAATTATAGTAGGTTATCTTTCTTATTCAAGGGAATATTCATATCCAAAATTTGATTCGATTTCTATAACTATAAACTATCTTAATTCGAGTGATAATCTTACTTGAACTTGTTTCCGTGTCATGATTCTACTTCAAGAACTTTCAAGCCATCCAAGAATCCTTTGAAGCTAGATCAATTTTTGTCTCTTCCATTAGATTTACCTACTAAACTTGAGGTAGTAATGATGTTCATAACATCATTCGATTCATATATATAAAACTATTTTATTCGAAGATTATAACATGTAATCACTAGAACATAATTTAGTCAACTCTAAGCTTGTTCACAAAAAAAGTTAATCCTTCTAACTTAACTTTTAAAATCAACTAAACACATGTTCTATATCTATATGATATGCTAACTTAATGATTTAAAACCTGGAAACACGAAGAACACCGTAAAACCGGACATACGCCGTCGTAGTAACACCGCAGGCTGTTTTGGGTTAGATAATTAAAAACTATGATAAACTTTGATTTAAAAGTTGTCCTTCTGGGAAAATTATTTTTCTTATGAACATGAAACTATATCCAAAAATCATGGTTAAACTCAAAGTGGAAGTATGCTTTTCAAAATGGTCATCAAGACGTCGTTCTTTCGACTTAAATGACTACCTCTTACAAAAATGACTTGTAACCTATATCTCTGACTATAAACTTATACTTTTTCTGTTTAATTTCATGAATTTTAGTTCATTATGAAACCATAGCAACTTGAATCACTCAAAACGGATTTAAAACGAAGAAGTTATGGGTAAAACAAAATTGGATATTTTTGCTTGTTGTAGCTACGTGAAATTTGTAACAAATCTATTCTAACCATAACTTAACTAACTTATATTGTATTATACATCTACTCTAACATATTATGTAACCTTAATAGACCATAGACACGTATACAATGTTTTGACATATCATATCGACCCATCTATATATATTATTTGGAACAACCATAGACACTCTATATGCAGTAATGCTTGAGTTAGCTATACAGGGTTGAGGTTGATTCCAAAATAATATATATACTTTAAGTTGTGATCGAGTCTGAGACTTGTAGACACTGGGTCGTGGATTGATTCGAGATAATATATATATATTGATTTATTTCTGTACATCTAACTATGGACAACTAGTTGTAGATTACTAACGTTTGACCGCTAATTTAATAAACTTAAATCATTAAAACGTACTAAAAATGTTGTGAATATATTTTGATCATACTTTGATATATAAGTATATATTTGTTATAGGTTCGTGAATCGACCCGTGGCCAAGTCTTAAATTCCGATGAAGTAAAAATCTGTGAAAGTGAGTTATAGTCCCACTTTTAAAATCTAATATTTTTGGGATGAGAATACATGCAGCTTTATAAATGTTTTACAAAATAGACACAAGTATGTGAAACTACATTTTATGGTTGAATGATCGAAATTTAATAAGCCCCTTTTAGCTTGGTAGCCTAAGAATTAGGGACTGGCCCCTAATTGACGCTAATCCTAAAGGTAGATCTACAGGAACTAACAGCCCCCATTCTGGAATTTGGAATGCTTTAGTACTTTGAGTTTATCATGTCCGATGGGTGTCCCGGAATGATGGGGATATTCTATATGCATCTTCTTAATGTCAGTTACTAGGTGTTCACCATATGAATGATTTTTATACAGATAGCTATATGCCTGTATGTTACTTATGAAAAATGAAATCTTGTGGTCTATTATTATGAATTGATAACATATAGGTTCAACCTATAACTCACCAACATTTTTCTTGACGTTTTAAGCATGTTTATTCTCAGGTGATTATTAAGAAGCTTCCGCTGTTGCATGCTATATAAAGACAGAAATTGGAGTCTGCATGCCTGTATAATATTGTTTAAAAACTGCATTCGTAGAATTTAATCGATGTGTAATTTTATTGTAAACCATTATGTAATGGTCGTGTGTAAAGCGTTATATTCTAGATTATCATTACTTGATAATCTACGTCATGCTTTAAAAACCTTTATCGATAAAATAAAGGTTATGATTTGTTTTTAAAATCGAATGCAGTCTTTGAAAAACGTCTCATATAGAGGTCAAAACCTAGTAAAGAAATCAATTAATATGAAACGTTTATAATCGTTATGAACGGGACATTTCACCGGGAATCATCATTCATTACCTTTGAAATTCGCAACATTTTACTACTTTAACCATTATATATCTAAACGGCTATATCCCGCATTTATATGCTTCAGTTCGTAAATCCTTGAAAAACATCACCGTCTGTTAACCAGTGCTTGGAAATTGTTAACTTTGAGAATGCTGACGAAACGACTACAACCGTAGATGGTCTTAATGGTCAGAAGCAATAAGAAAGAGCGGTATTTTGATAAAGCTATATAAAAAGACTGAAAGGGAATATGAATTGAAATAACGGTTTAAACAAACCATGAAGGAGGCAGCAGAAAAATCACAAAGACTAAACCTATACCTAAAGAATTTGGATGATTCAGTTGCTGACGAAATCTTTAGTGAACATCTTGCTCCTCTCGTATTATAATTCTTTGCAAAAGAATTTTCTTTATCATTCTTCGATTATAAATATTTTCAAAAATTCTAAGATATCATCATATCTTTCTTCATTATAAATATCCTCGATAATTCTGAAGATATCTTTATATCGTGTCGTCCGTAATTATTTTTACTTTCGCTCAATCCTTATTACATCATAAAGGAAACTATTTTAGTTTCTGAATTTCCATTAAAATATTTGAGTTTCTAATTCATAAATATTCGGGTGTAGTTTTGGAATGAAAACATGATTTAGTGTAATATAATGATGCCTGATCAACGTGATTATATTACGATAAGTCATACTGAAGTTCTAAATGGCTCGTAATGGTGATGATGCTTGATCAACCTTATCATTACCATGTGTCATGTTACATGACTGTTATTTTCTTTGTTGCTATCTGAAAACACCGAGACATGAGATAACACACACTCCAAGGACACACCTTCCGTCATTGACATATCATCTTTATGCTTCTTATAAATGGTCAGCTGTTACCCAACTTCAAAACATATATAAATACATGTATACTATCTTGTTTCCACCTAGCCACAACATTCGACTACAAGATGTAGTGACCCGAACCTTTCCATGATTATATTAAATGAAAACTATGTGACGACCCGGAAATTTTCGAAAAAATTTAAACTTGATCTTTATTCGATTTCGACACGAGAAGCAAAGTCTATTTAATTGAATCTCAAAAATTTGAACTGTTGTTATACATTCATCTAACCTTCGACTGTTCCTGACGATTCACGAACAATTATATGTAATTAAATATGTAAATATAAATGAAAGTATACATATAATAATAAATAGAAATAATACAATATAATTTAAACATTAAAATTAAATATGTAAAATAAAATATAAAATAATTACGTTGTAATTGAAATAAATTTATATATAAATATATGAATTCTATATATAATTATATGTATATTGTAATACATGTTAAATTATATAAAAATTTAATACTCAAAATAAGTTATTATATAATATATAGTTATATTACATAACCTATAATATGTAATACTATTATATTAAATTTAATTATAAAATAGTTTTATAATAATACCGTTATTAATATCAGTAATAGTGTTATTAATATTATTACTTAAAATATATAATTTATAGATACGAATTTGATATATAAAAAAATTATTATTATTATTATTATTATTATTATTATTATTATTATTATTATCATTAATAATACTAGTATTATTATAATTGGTATTATTATTATTATTACAATCTTTATTAAAAGTATCATTAAAATAATAAAAATTATTATTAATATTGTACTGTTATTATTTTTATGTTATTAATATTATTTTATTATCAGTATTTATAATATTAAAAGTATTAATATTATTAATATATTTATTAAATATTAAGATTAAAATATAAAAGGCAGATATATAAAATAGAGATATATAGAGTGCATATACAGATAATTACGCGTAAAATTTATTTATATCATTAACAATTTTATCTTCTTCTCTCTATCTTATTCCTCTGCTCGTGATATTCTATCTTCCACGATATCAGCTACAAAACAAACTAAATCACTTCTGGTTGCTGTATCAATCTCTCACATCCATGCTATATATTATCAATTGTTATAAGTGTTGAGAAAATACAGAAAACTTATATATATTTTTTTTATCACGACCCTGTTCTTCAACTTTTTCAGCATATTTCGACTACGAACGAATTTTCCAAAAGTAATAATGCAAAGTTGTTAGGAATCGATCATCTAAACTTCCTGCAAAATCTTAAATCCCAATTCTTTATATCGAGTTAGGATTTCTGAGTCAAAGTTTGGGTTTTAAAAAGTCAAATATTTTTCTTTGAACAAATTAGTGTAATCTGTTATGAATAATGTTAAATTGATGATTCCTTGAGTTTGTATACACGATTTGAAAACTAGTTCATGTAGAAACTTTTGTTTAAAATGTTACCAAAAGTGAAATCATTATTTTTTTTATTTTTTTGGCAGCGTCGACAAGCAGCAGCTGAATGCTGTTCTTTTTTTTTATTTTATTTTCTTTGTTATTTTTTTGTGTTTGATTAATTGTGATAATTGTTACAAGCCTTTTACAAAACCAAAAAAATCGTTTTCATTACTTTTGAAAGTGCCTGGTCGACTAGTGTTCTGTGAAGAAGAAGGAGACACAGAACATCAGGTTATATTTACATAAGTGTAGATAAAATCAGAAAAACAGAAGTGGCGGAGTGGTGTTGTGTGTTTGTGCGTGAGCGGGACGTCTTGGGTTCGATTCTCGTCTGGGCATTTTTTTTAGAAAAACTTTCAAAGGGTATACACTCTTAATTTTATTTCCATTATTATTATTATAAGTAATGTTATTATTCTTATTATTATTAATATTGTTATTAATATTATTGTTATTATTTATTAATGTTATTATTACTAATTATTAATACTATTATAATTATTATTGTTAATACCATGATTATAAGTAATGTAACCATTATTATTATTATTAACATTATTAATGTATTTATTAATATAAATTTTGTCATCTAAGTATTAGTTATCATTATTATTATTATTATTATTATTATTATTACTATTATATTTATTACCAACTAATATAAGTATTATCATTATTATTATGTAAACATAAATACTATGATTAATATTATTATTATCATTTTGTTATTAAGTAACATCATTATGTATTATTAATGTTATTATTAGTATTATTAATATTGATATAAGTATTACTACGATTAGGATTATTATTCTTATTGTTAATATGAAAATAATACAAACTATTATTTCTGCTATTAATATTAGTATTAGTATCATTTTAGACTTATTATTATTATTATTAACAAAAGTATTATTATTAAGATTACCATTAGTAATGAGATTGTTATAATAATTATTATTATTAAGTATTAGGTATCATTATCAAAATTATTATTTTCATTATGATTATTATTAAACTTTTCATTTTATTAAAAACTACTGTTATTATCATTATTATAAGATTTATTATTAAAATTATCATTAATATTATCATTAATAAAATCTTTAATATTATTATCATTATTATTAATACTAGTATTATCATTATCATTATTTTAATCACTACGAATGTTATTTTAGTATTATTATAATTACTATTTTAACGAACAGATGAAATATATACATATAAAATATTTGATACATATGACATAACAAAAGTTATATTTTTATATAGTAACAATGCAATATATAAATTAATAATATAAAACATTATATCAATAATAATAATATATATAATTGCTCGAAAACAAATATATGTATTAATATATATACGAATGATATAGGTTCTTGAATCCAAGGCCAACCCTACACTTGTTCAATGTCGTCATATGTATTTTTACTACAAAATACATAATAGTGAGTTTCATTTGCTTCCCTTTTACTCTTTACCTTTTTGGGCTGAGAATACATGCAAATGCTTTATTAACTATTTTACAATATTTATATGCGTGAGTTCATTTGATTCCCTTTTACTCTTTACATTTTTGGGACTGAGAATACATGCGCTGTTTTTATAACTGTTTTATTAAATGCTTTTGAGATATATTTTTTAACTGAGAATACATGAACTGCTTTTATAAATGTTTGAAGAAATAGACACAAGTACTAAAAACTGCATTCTATGATAGAATTATTTAGATTCAGAGGTTCGATTTCTATAAAGATTGTATTATCGACCATCGGTGAGATGATTTTGCATTGCACTACGCATTAGCTACCGAAATGGTTCGATTTAGTAGTTAGTAATGGTTAGATGATTTTGCATTGCACTACGCATGCGCTACCGTTTTAACAACCCTCGGTGAGATAATTTTGCATTGCACTACGCATTACCTACCGTTGTAAAATGATTGTTCGATTTCTATAAGGATTGTATTATCGACCATTAGTGAGATGATTTTGCATTGCACTACGCATTAGCTACCGAAATGGTTCGATTTAGTAGTTAGTAACTGTGAGATGATTTTGCATTGCACTACGCATTAGCTACCGTTGTAAAATTATTGTTCGATTTCTATAAGGATTGTATTATCGACCATCGGTGAGATGATTTTGCATTGCACTAAGCATTAGCTACCGAAATGGTTCGATTTAGTAGTTAGTAACGGTGAGATGATTTTTCATTGCACTACGCATTAGCTACCGTTTTAGCTACCCTCGGTGAGATGATTTTACATTTCACGGCACATTAGCTACCATTGTAAAGTTTGTTTTGAAAGGTTCCGGTGTTCTTCATATGAATGATTTTTACAGCAGTGAGCAGACCTGCACAGATTGTTTTCGAAATATGATTATCTTGTGGTCTATTATATTGTTGGAAATGATTAATTTTGATAAACTAATGAACTCACCAACCTTTTGGTTGACACTTTAAAGCATGTTTATTCTCAGGTATGAAAGAAATCTTCCGCTGTGCATTTGCTCATTTTAGAGATATTTCTTGGAATCATTCATGGCATATTTCAAAAGACGTTGCATTCGAGTCGTTGAGTTCATCAAGATTATTACTAAGTCAATTATAGTTGGATATATTATGAAATGGTATGCATGCCGTCAACTTTTGATGTAATGAAAGTTTGTCTTTTAAAAACGAATGCAATGTTTGTAAAATGTATCATATAGAGGTCAAGTACCTCGCGATGTAACCAAATGTAATGTATTCATCCAGATGGATTAGGACGGGTCGTTAAAGGTGGAATCAGAGCGGTGGTCGTAGCGAACCAGGTCTTGCATTAGTGTGTCTAACTAGTAGTTGTTAGGATGCATTAATGAGTCTGGACTTCGGCCTAGTAGTTGTTAGGATACATTAATAAGTCTGGATTTGAACCTGGTCTGCATGTCAAAAGTTTTGCTTATCATTCTTGTCGAAAAATATCTACCTATCATTTTCAGTCTCGACGCGTCTTATTGCAAATATTGCGTAGATGGTGTACAGACGAATTCATGTCTTATCACATTAAATCTTGTCTGACACGTTTCCTTAATTCCCTCCATAATCTACGGGATCTTCTGTACCATATATAGGTATTCTATGTAATTAGAATATCATCTGATATCCAAAAATCATTTCATATCGAAAACCCTTTATCTAACCGTACAAGATGGAACTCGCAACTAGTTCAAATTCCTCGGATTCCGATATGAATTTCCACTCGAGCTCCGAAAGCAGTGTAACCGAAATTGATCAACCAATCAGCCACCACCAATTCTGGATGAATTGGGGATGGGTTCGTAGCCTACTTTATCATTGGAGACAAGAAGAAGGTGATCCCTTCCTTCCCGCACACTCCCCTCTTGGCGAAGAACCTGAAACACTTACCGGCGAACCTGTTCGTAATACCATTTTCTCTCTCATTTCCAGAGTATCTCGTCACGATTATATACTATCCCAAATTCTAGATCTTATTTATCCACTCGTCCGAACTGCTAATCATACCGGTGTAATAGAAGATGTCAATGAACTTCGCGCTCGAGTAATCAATTTGGAGAATATGGTGCAAAATTTACCAGCTTCAGCAACATCACTGGCACCAACAGTACCATCAATAACAGCACAAGTACTAGCAACATCCGCACCCCACACCTCAACATCACAAACTATACCTCGAGCATAATCTTAGTTCTACATCTCGTTCTACATCGATAAACTTCGTTCTACGTATCGTTCTACATCATTATCTTCGTTCCTCATGGCGATTATGTAATCTCTAATGTTTTAGAGGTTATGTGCTCTAGTTTTAACCGTAAATCAGATGAGTTTATTATCATATTAACTCATTAAATCCACAATTACATCTGAAGAAAATATATATGTATATACATGTTTTCATAAAGATTGTAATTAAAATTCTTTCGTACAAACTATTAATGGTGAAAATATTTTAACAAGTAGGTAATACCCGAGGAATATTTAGATTTCACATTAATAAATTACACTGTACATTCTTCGAATCTGATTCAACAGTCATTCACTATCCTACTTACATCCACATATATATGAATCCGTTCACCGCAGAATAACCATTTTTTTTCAATTTCATAGTTGGATTTTGACATATCAGAATCCAACAAGTGGCATAATGAAGAAAATATTGGACAAAAATAAAATTTGTTAGAAATGAACAAATTAACTATGAGAAATTTTGTTAAGAATCCACGCTAACAAAATTCTAGCTAACTGTCCCTAGCTAACTATTAATTCCTTATTAAATTTTATTATTCGCAATTTAATTCTCGCAAATTTTATTTATCGTCATTTAATTTCTGTTATTTATTTTACGCACTTTATTTATCATCATTTAAATACTGTTATTTATGCATTTAAATATCGGGACACGTATACAATGTTTTGGCATATCATATCGACGTCATCTATATATATTATTTAGAATAACCATAGACACTCTATATGCGGTAATGATCGAGTTAGCTATACAGGGTTGAGGTTGATTCTAAAATAATATATATACTTTGAGTTGTGATCGAGTCTGAGACATGTATACAATGGGTCACGATACGTATTAATTAATTCGAACATTATATATTAAACTAGATATGAATTAATGAATTACTAACTGTGGACTACCAACATTGGATAATTAAAATGGATTAAAATATTGATTATAACATATGAAACTAAACAATTTTTCAAGTTTGCCACTTGATTTCATCTTAAACCTCATTTGTATCTTGACGATTACGATCTGCGTTCAAACATTTGATAATTCTTGAAAACACCTCAATCGAGAGAATGAACCAACTGCATCTCATCTACGGAAGGAAAGATTTATGCATATAGTTATGCACTTGAAAACACTCGGAACCTGAGTAAACGTTTAACATGTATCTATGTTAGCTCCTTTGGCGTTGTTACCACCGAAAATAACTTTGCAATCCCTTTCCAAAGTAGCCAATTTTGTCACAGCTTCAGCAAATCAATTTCGAATTTTCATTCGAATAAACTCTATTATAACCTTGATATATAAGTTTGCCTTTCATCATCGTTATCAGAGAACCATTTATATTCCACCATATAGCAGTAAACTTACCAGCAACTTCATTACTCATTGGCTTAAGTCTCTCCGAAGAACCATTATATTTGTTCGTTAAAACCTACTCATATACTTATCCGCATCTGGTAACGAGAATTGCCATACCAATTATCGGAAATCAGCAATCAGTATTTTGAATCTCGCAGCGTTTCTACATCAACAGTTATATGTATACATATAACATTTATCTCTTAGAATTATGATCTTCTATTTTGAAATTCTGAAAAGCACTCAGTTTATGAACCAATACTCTGAATATTCAAAAAGCTGAATGAAGCAGCAGAAACTGTAAACGACCTTAACAGTCAAAAGTATGATGATAAAGAATGGAGTGTTGGAAACGCTCAATAGAAAATTTAGTACCAAAAAGCGGATCATGCGAAATTATGAAGGAGGCTGTGAACAAATCACAAGGACTAAACTTGTACATAAAGAATCCTGAGGATTCTGTTTCTGATGAAATCTTTAGCGAATACCTTGCTCCTTAATCGCTCTAAATCATCGTGAATGAATTTCTTCATCACAATATGATTCTAAAATTCTAAGATATCATCGTATCTTCCATTATAAATATCCTCGACACTTCTGAAGATAATTTCATAACCATTCGTATCTGAAACCATTTATCTCTTCACGATATCTATGTTACACCAGAAAGAAAACTATTTTAGTTTCTAGATTCTAAAAAAAAAAAAATTCGAACTTAAAATATGAATGTTATTGAAGTAATGTTGGGAACTGAAGCATGAGTTAGTATAATATAATGACACTTGATCAACGTGATTATATTACAGTAAGTCATGCTGAGTTTCTAATGGGACGTAATGATTCACAGATTATAACGTCATCATGTGCCATGTTATATAACTCTTTCATTCTGCTTAATTTCTGAACATATTAAGAAAATATATTCTTGATAGTTCTATTCTCAGTGATTATGGTAATTTGACAAATCAAATCGTGCTATTACGTTCTTTCTTGTTTAGAACATAAAGTTCATTCAAAACTCCATACTTACGAATTCTGGACCATTACTCGCGTTACTAAAGGTCGAGAAGAGAATAAAAAGGTAAAGAGCTCCAAAATATAAGAGAAAATATAAAGCCCAATGACAACACGGAGGTCACAAACCATGGATTTTAATACGAATAGCAATATAAAGACACGGTAGAATTAAGAATAGTATCACCCCAAGGTAATAGTAGAAGTAAGCAGATTTTTCTGGTGAAAGATTTAAAAGAAGGATGACAGAAATAATAATTAGGAAAATATCAAGGATTAGAATGGGATTAAGCATTTTCACAATCTTTTGGATGTATGAACTAAGAAATATAACTACCCGTCCTAATCCATCTGGACGAATACATTACATTTGGTTACATCGCGAGGTATTTGACCTCTATATGATACATTTTACAAACATTGCATTCGTTTTTAAAAGACAATCTTTCTTTACATCGAAAGTTGATGACATGCATACCATTTCATAATATATCCAACTATAATTGGCTTAGTAATAATCTTGATGAACTCGACGACTCGAATGCAACGTCTTTTGAAATATGTCATGAATGACTCCAAGTATTATCTCTAATATAAGCAATTACACAGCGGAAGATTTCTTTCATACCTGAGAATAAACATGTTTTCAAGTGTCAACCAAAAGGTTGGTGAGTTCATAGGTTTATCATAAAATAATAAAATTCATCATTTTGATAGACCACAAGATTTAAATGTTGCATGGTACAAATGGGCCCGAATCCTATACCCACCTGCAATGTACATGCAATATCTTTTAAATACATTACACCTTTCTCGTGTACGAAATCCTTTTTCATAAATCTTAATAACCGAACACATATCTCGTGTACAAAATATAATACACATAACCTGTGTATAAAATCATTCTCTCGATACATAACATTCACATCAATTGGTGGCAATTATCATGTCCACATAATTCAATGGTGGCAATTATCATGTCCACATAATTCAATGGTGGCAATTATCATGTCCACATAATTCAATGGTGGCAATTATCATGTCCACATAATTCAATGGTGGCAATTATCATATCCACATAATTCAATAATATTCCGCAGAACTTCTTTCTGCATAATAATTCATTCGAGGAATGTTTTGCTTGTGTCTATCTCGTCAAACATTTATAAAAGCATTTCATGTATTTGCAGTTCAAAATATATTTCAAAAGCATTTAATAAAGCAGTTGTAAAAACAGCGCATGTATTCTCAGTCCCAAAAATGTAAAGAGTAAAAGGGAGCAAATGAAACTCACATAACAATATTTTGTAGTAAAAATATTCATACGATGGTACTGAACAATGCAGGGTTGGCCTCGGATTCACGAACCTATATCAATTATGTATATTAACACATATAATAGTAATCAAATAATTTCATCTATTAATCATATAATATTTATATATTAAGCGTTGTATTTATATAAAATTTATAATGAATCCTAATTAAAATATATATTTTTTATTTATATTTTATATCTTAAATTATATGTTATCTATATTTATTTTGTATATATATTTAAAGTAGTTAATATTTATACATATGGTTATATATATACATTTATATATAATTAGAATTTTATTAAAAAAAATCAATAATTTGTTATATGTAAAAAAAATGTTAATATGTTCAATACTAAATTATGTGTAGTATTAATATAAGTATATTTTTATATAGATAATATTTATTTGTTATGAAAATAATAATAATAATAATAACAAATAATAATAATAATGAAATTATACCATCTTGTATCATCATCACCATTCTACTCGTCATCATCTTATGATCATCATCTATTCGCATCATCATCATCATGCTTAAACTATCATCATCATCTAATGATTATCATCATCCATTAATCATCATTTCATAACACGATTATAATCATCGTTCGATCATCATTCACATCATAATCACGTCGTCATCTTCAGATCTTTATCACCATAATCACATCGCTACTATTCATCTTCTTCATCGTGTCATCCATCATGATCGAACATCATCATCATGAACTTGCTATCATCATACACCCGTCATTATCATTCTTCATAGTCGCTCACCATCATCGTTATTTTTAACCTCTCCACCATCATCTTCAATATATAATCATAATTATGTGGATGTCGTGATGGTTGAAACAAGGCCAGGAAGTCATCAGTGAGTTTAGGTTCGAATAACAGTGGTTTCTATTTGGCCCAACATCTTGGTACATATGCAGCCCAACTGCAGCCCAAACTAAGTTTTAAAGGAGTTCGTTTAAGGGTTTAATGCTCTTGGCCTAACACAATTTTAAAATAAATATGTGGCCCAACAAACCAACTTGGTATCAATCGTTTAATTGATAAACAGCTCGATGAAAGAAAGGGAAAACAATAGTGGTAGGGTTCGTCTGGTACTCAGAAACAACAAGAGAAATATTTTCTCCTTTACAGCTCATCATAATCTATTAATAGATAAAGTAATTGGCTTCTTCTTTACAGCTCATTATCTTCTATATAAAATATTCCTTCATCAACTTATCTTTGTTCTCGCTATAGTAACAGAAACACAAGGAATAACAGCGTAATAGTAAAACAGCTGCAGCACTAAAGTGGTGACGTTTGGTGTTTGTGATGGTGATTTGCAGGTGATGGAATAGTGATTTTGGGTGGGTTCTTCGACAATCACAACATCGAGAAAAGAAAAGAAAAAACAATAAAAGCTAACGATGGTTTGATGGTTGCTTTTCGATGGCTGTGGGGTAGTGTTTCTCGATCAAAATAGAAAGTGGATGCGGCAGAAGCATGTTAACTAATGTGGTGTTTATGTGATTCTAACAAAAACAGAAAATGAAAAGGGTTGCAGTTGGTAGTTTACTACGAGAAACAGGAATTCAAACGAAGTAATAACAGTATCATAGCATGAAAGTTTGGTGGGTTTTGGTGGTTTTTAAACAGAAGTAGAACACAACACAGAAAGAAAAAAAATTATATATATATACATATATATATATACATATATATATATATATATACATATATATATACATATATATATACATATATATATATATACATATATATATATATATATATATATATATATATATATATATATATATATATATATGCGATAGCCTGAAATTACAAGTGGGTTTTGAATGACATGATGATGGTTTGATGATGGTATTCATCAAGGGTAATGCAAACAGAAAATAAAATAAGGTGCAGCAGGTTTGCAGCTGTGATCACGATGGGTTTTAGTTTGATGATGGGTTTCATAAAAATAATGGTGATATAGGTGGTTGATCTAAAACAGAGATAGAAATAAGCTAACATATTACAAGTGGGTCGATGGTGATTATGGTTGATCATGGTTGTGATTGTTTATGTGAACTAACCCAGAAAACATAAAATCGAATGTACGTGTGTTGGTGATTTGTTATGGTGATTTGAATGGGTGACTGTTGGTGGTTGTATGATTGTGGAGGTGATTCACGGTGGGAGTGGCCGGTGGAAGGTTGATCAAGGATCTTAGATATATTTGTGTATGCTTGTGTATGTATATGCTTACGATTAATGTGTGAATATATAAGTAAGAGATAAGAGTTGGTGGCAGGGAAAATGAAAAGAAAAACGCACAGTATAAACTTTTTAAATTTCAATCAACAATTCAATCACCAATTCTAATTGGTTCAGAGAACAATACTATAATTATATTAATAATATAATAATAATAAAACGTGTTACATATAATAAAAAGAAATCTAACTTTGTAAATATATGCCGATAGTTTTCACGGACTGTGTATTGTCGTCCACTATTTGAAATCAGTGGCGGATAAAAGTCTTCGAAAAAATCCCAAATTTTTAGATTAACTATATTTATTTATTTTGGTCATTATGGTATAAAATTCGATCCTTAATTTATTAGATAAAAATTACATCAACTGTCCCTCTCAATTCTGGGTAAAATATAAAAAGTGTTAAAATATAATAACTAGATCCTAAATACATTTTTAGTAAGCCTAAAATTTTATAGAACTCATTTTCGGATCACCGTTTATTTAAAATCATATAAGTTTGAATTTAACTTGCTTAATATCAATCGGAACAATAAACGAGTATTACAATCATTTAATATTTATTTTTAATATACTTTATTTATATATATAGATATATTTTAAATAATAATTATTATAATATCCTATTTTTATTTTATTAATTTTAATAACAACATCATATAATACTTCAAGTTATATTTCAAATTATTATTTACATATACATACATACAGATCTATTTACAATTAATTATTCGTGAATCGTTGGTAATAGTCAAAGGTTAACTAAATCCATATATATACAGTTCAAGATTTTTAAGACTAAACTTTACAGACTTTTCTTATCGTGTCGAAATCAAATAAAGATCAATTTTAAATTTGATCGGAAATTTCCAGGTCATCACAAGAAATAAAGTATAGGAATGGTGAGAATAATGGAATGGAAGAGTTTAATTTATAATGGAAACATGAGACAAAGTAATAGAGGCAGATCACCGTATTTAATTATAGAGATCTTAATTTCCTTATTCGCCGAAGAATCAAATATTTTAGATTTCGAAGATTTTCTTTAAATCCCTTGAATTCCGGAATTCAACCCTGACTACGTCAAAAGTTAATGACGAAACTCTATTTCTTTATTTCACTCTTTTGTGATACCTTCATTCGTACTCTTCGGGTAATCGGATTATTTCATCCATATTACTTTATGGAAATAAAACTCGATTTATCCACACATATTCGTTATGAAAACATTCTTATTGTCAGCCATGACCATCCCAATCAAATTTCGGGACGAAATTTCTTTAACGGGTAGGTACTGTGATGACCCGAAAATTTTTGAACAACTTTAAACTTGATCTTTATTCGATTTCGACACGAGAAGCAAAGTCTATTTAATTGAATCTCAAAATTTTGAACTGTTGTTATACATTCATCTAACCTTCGACTGTTCCTGATGATTCACGAACAATTGTGTGTAATTAAATATGTAAATATAAATGAAAGTATACATATAATAATAAATAGAAATAATACAATATAATTTAAACATTAAAATTAAATATGTAAAATAAAATATAAAATAAAATAATTAAGTTGTAATTGAAATAAATTTATATATAATTATATGAATTCTATATATAATTATATGTATATTGTAATACATGTTAAATTATATAAAAATTTAATACTCAAAATAAGTTATTATATAATATATAGTTATATTACATAACCAATAATATGTAATACTATTATATTAAATTTAATTATAAAATAGTGTTATAATAATACCGTTATTAATATCAGTAATAGTGTTATTAATATTATTACTTAAAATATATAATCTATAGATACGAATTTGATATATATAAAAATTATTATTAATATTATTAATATTATTATTATCATTAATAATACTAGTATTATTATAATTGGTATTATTATTATTAATACAATCTTTATTAAAAGTATCATTAATAATAACAAAAATTATTATTAATATTGTACTATTGTTATTTTTATGTTATTAATATTATTTTATTATCAGTATTTATAATATTAAAAGTATTAATATTATTAATATATTTATTAAATATTAAGATTAAAATATAAAAGGCAAATATATAAAATACATATATATACAGTGCAGATACAGATAATTACGCGTAAAATTTATTTATATCATTAACAATTTTATCTTCTTCTCTCTATCTTATTCCTCTGCTCGTGATATTCTGTCTTCCACGATCTCAGCTACAAAACAAACTAAATCACTTCTGGTTGCTGTATCAATCACTCACATCCATGCTATATATTATCAATTGTTATAAGTGTTGAGAAAATACAGAAAACTTATATATATTTTTTTTTATCACGACCCTGTTCTTCATCTTTTTTAGCATATTTCGACTACGAAAGAATTTTCAAAAAGTAATAATGCAAAGTTGTTAGAAATCGATCATTTAAACTTCTTACAAAATCTTAAATCCCAATTCTTTATATCGAGTTAGGATTTCTAAGTCAAAGTTTGGGTTTTAAAAAGTCAAATATTTTTCTTTGAACAAATTAGTGTAATCTGTTATGAATAAGGTTAAATTGATGATTCCTTGAGTTTGTATACACGATTTGAAAACTAGTTCATGTAGAAACTTTTGTTTAAAATATTACCAAAAGTGAAATCATTTTTTTTCTTTTTTTCGCAGCGTTGACAAGCAGCAGCTGAATGCTGTTCTTTTTTTATTTTATTTTCTTTGTTATTTTTTTGTGTTTGATTAATTGGGATAATTGTTACAAGCCTTTTACAAAACCATAAAAATCGTTTTCATTACTTTTGAAAGTGCCTGGTCGACTAGTGTTCTGTGAAGAAGAAGGAGACACAGAACATCAGGTTATATTTACATAAGTGTAGATAAAATCAGAAAAACAGAAGTGGCGGAGTGGTGTTGTGTGTTTGTACGTGAGCAGGAGGTCTCGGGTTCGATTCTCGTCTAGGGCATTTCTTTTTAGAAAAACTTTCAAAGGGTATACACTCTTACTTTTATTTCCATTATTATTATTATTATTATTATTATTATTATTATTATTATTATTATTATTATTATTATTATTATTATTAATGTTATTATTCTTATTATTATTAATATTGTTATTAATATTATTGTTATTATTTATTAATGTTATTATTACTAATTATTAATACTATTATAATTATTATTGTTAATACCATGATTATAAGTAATGTAACCATTATTATTATTATTATTATTATTATTATTATTATTATTATTATTATTATTATTATTATTATTATTATTATTATTATTATTATTATTATTATTAACATTATTAATGTATTTATTATTATAAATTTTGTCATCTAAGTATTAGTTATCATTATTATTATTATTATTATTATTATTATTATTATTATTATTATTATTATTATTATTATTATTATTATTACTATTATATTTATTAACAACTAATATAAGTATTATCATTATTATTATGTAAACATAAATACTATGATTAATATTATTATTATCATTTTGTTATTAAGTAACATCATTATGTATTATTAATGTTATTATTAGTATTATTAATATTGATATAAGTATTACTACGATTAGGATTATTATTCTTATTGTTAATATGAAAATAATACAAACTATTATTTCTGCTATTAATATTAGTATTAGTATCATTTTAGACTTATTATTATTATTAACAAAAGTATTATTATTAAGATTACCATTAGTAATGAG